>NC_063334.1:65652193-65666416 GCF_021869965.1 Rhincodon typus
TGCCATGGTTATGTTGAAAGTACTTCACTTTCCTGCAGAGGGTAGGACTTTGTACTTGCTTGTGAGATTAGAGTTGCGCCTGTGCACAGAGGAAAATCAAAGAAATGAATAAAATTATATACTTTTATTCTTGTATACACTTTGTTTACTACAGATAGAAGAATGAGAAGGCATCTGATTGAAAAGAGTACATTTCTAACAGGGCTAGACTGACAAGATGCAGGGAAGATGTTTCTCCTGGTTGGGGAGCCTCGACCTCAGGGTTACAGTCTTAAGATACCCTCTTCACTTGGAGGATGGAATTCACTACCCTAGAAATTTGTGGAGACTGTCAAGTAGATTCAAGAATATGATTTATAATTTTCCAGATACTAAAGCCACCGAGCGTTATGGAGTGAAAGTGGGAACATGGTGTTGGGATAGATAATCAGCCGTGTTACTATTGAACAATGAAGAAGGCTTGATGGGCTGAATGATCTACTGTTGCTCTTACTTTCTCTGTTATTTGAAAACTGAGACAGCTTATGCAGGAATCCAAACTTAACACTAAAGTAATATAAAAAGCAAGAAGATATAAAAAACAGCTATCCGAAATTTGTAATGATGTTTATCAACCGACCCTTTTTTGAGAAGACTAATGTAGGAGAGCAGCTGGTATGATGACATTGGATTTTTTGATCAAATGATGTGTGAATGGTATCAGGGTGCAGAGGATGACTGGGAAGAAAGTGAAAAAATACAGTGATCACAAATTTGTTTTTGTCAAACTATAGACTCAACTGGAGTCTTGCGGATCTAATGCATTTTTGTTGACCGAATCTGGAGTACCGTATGCAGCACTGGTCACTGTACTTACAGGGAAGCATGTTCATGTGTTGAAAGCAGTTCAGAGAGGTTCAGTTTACTAATACCTGGAATGACTGAATCGCCATATGAAGAAAGGCTTCATAGGCTAGGACTCTATCCTCTGGAATTTAAAAGATTTAGAGGTGACTTAATTGAACCATATAAAATCCTGAGGGGAATTGACTGGATGGATGTTGAAAACATGTTTCCTCCTGCAGGATATCTAAAACTAGGGTGCATAATTTATAAATAACAGGTTACCTATTTAAAACAGTGATGAGGCAACTTTTTTAATTTAAGGGTTGAGTGTCTTTGGGATTCCCTTCCTCAAAAGGCAGTGGATGCACAGCCTTTAAATATTTAAAGGTAGAGGTAGATAGATTTTTGATGACCAAGTGGATGAAAGGTACCTCCGGTACATTTTCACGCTGAGTTAGTATGTGCCCCTTGAATTATTGTATTTGTACTTCAGTCCTTGATTTGCTGAAGGAACTTGTACTGAGATTTTTTTCAGTGGGGAAAACCTCAGTTCAGAAGTTCCAAATTGAACCTGACCTCCAGTCGTGAAAAGATTTTTCAGAGCTGCTCACTTTTGTTCTTGTTCTTGCACCACACTTCTGATTTATTTGCTGCATTTTTGGTTCCCTTCTTAGGGCAGAAGGTTAGAAGCTGCAGCTCGGTTAGGGGTCGAGAGGAGATCCTCATCAGTCAGTAAAGATTTAAAAACCTGGAGAGAACAAGTACATTTTTCAGACAGCATTTACTCTAGATTTTTTTTTTTTTTCTTAATCTATTTGGAACATGCACCACTTGCATTGGGAGAGCACGATGTGGTTCGATGTAAATTATCTAGCAGTGCTGGTTTTACTGGCCTACAGTGAAATGTAGTAGCATATGTAACGTTGATTCCAGCATTCTGCACACTCTGCAAAAAGTGGTTTTGATTTTCCTTTTGAGTGAACAGCTGGCAAAGAGCCAATCGACATTTATAATGCTACATACCAGAAAGAAACGTAGCACTGGTCTTTTTGTTAATAGGCACCCCCATTTAAAACATATTCTTGTCATGCATTTTTGTTTTAAAGCTGTTGGTGAATTTCGAGTGTTTACCAATAGCGTTGCTGCCATTTTTGTTTTAACATGAATACTGAGTTTATTTTTAGAAATAAATTCCTACTCACCTTCTCCTTCTCCAACTCTCCTGATCCACCTCCTTTACAGACAGTGCCTCTGCTGTTCATTGATGTTTTCACACCCTCCTTCCAACTCGAGGCTGTATTTGCTCCCTCTCTCCCTTCTGCAGCCCCTCTCCCAAGCCTTTGCTCACAGCAAGCGTTTAGTTTCGGGATTGAGAATGGGAAGTGGGCAAACCGTAGAGACGGTGAGCTTCAGGAGGACTGTTGAAAGAGTGACGACTGAAGTTAGTAAGTGTTGGTCAGATAGCAAGAGGACCTTTGGACCACTTAGATTCAAGGTGGTCAATGAGATTTTAAATGAAAATGAAATTGCAAATCCATACTTATTTTTTAGCAATATGTCATGAGTGTGAGACAAAAGATAGCTGTACTGTTTTGAAGCAGTTTTGTATGCTTTCTAATTTTAACTGACTTGAGGCTGAATGGCCTATTCCTGTTTGTATGTTCATAAAATCATGCAAAAGCCCAGGGTCTAACATACAACTTATTTACCTCTGTTCCACATTCAGGTGTCGTACAAAAATAGTGTTTGTTTTACTGTTTCAGAGATAGTAGGAACTGCAGATGCTGGAGAATCTGAGATAACAAGGTGTAGAGCTGGATGAACACAGCAGGCCAAGCAGCATCAGAGGAGCCATGTTCATCCAGCTCTACAGTTTGTTTAACTGTGTTGCTGTATGTTTTGGTAATGTAACTGAAGGCTGTGTTAACCTTTTCATGAATGCATCATCATGTGGTTTCTGCTTAGCAAGCTGCTGGTAAATAAAACACACACTTCAAAAGAGCTGCTTCTTTAAAAATCTCACCTACAGTAGTTGCACAGATATTGGACAAATACCAAGATGTGAGGACTGAGTACGTGAGAGAGATAGGTGCTTCCTTTTCACTTAGTTCTGAGTTCCTTGTTTTGCTCACAGAACAAAATAACTTGCATTGATGTGAATAGCTGTCTTTATCTGCTCTTTAATGTTGAATATCTTGCATTTTCAATCATGTGTCTTGAAACAGGAAAAAATTTTGTTGCATGTGAAAAGAATGAATTGTAGCATTATCTGATTTGCCTATTAGGACTTTTCACAGTTGTTGTAGAAAATATGTAGTCAGAAATGAAGCTGAACTGTAATTTCCAAGCAGTTTAAATTTTGCACATGGCTCCATTTTTAACACCTATATTTAATATATTTTATGTGCTTTGGGTTTCATGTCTAGTCATTGAACATCATCTAAGTGAAGCCTGCAGAAGAAACTTGTGCACTAAGGACCTGAGATGACCCTGCTCAGTTTTTTTTTTTCTTCCATTAGAGTCCTGCAATACATTTTGTCGGTTTTCCCGAGCTTAGGACCCAGGCTACTTGAAGGAATTGAGCCACCAGTTAAAAATAAGGGTGTTCAAAATGCTGGAATTAGAAGCACAGGTATCCCTTGTCAGTGTTCCACCGAATCTGTTTCCTCCATGATTCCCTGGTCTACTCCTCCATCACATCCAACACCTTTTCATTGCCTCTTAGCACTTCCCATACAATCGCAGAGGTGTAACACTTGCCCTTTTATCTCCTCCCTCTTCACTGACCATGGCCCCAAACATAACTTGCAGGTGAAGAAGCAAATAACTTGGACTTTTTTCAATTTAGTTCAGTGTATTCACTGCTTACAATACAGCCTCGTCTGCATTGACGAGGCCAAACACAGACTGGCTGACCACTTAGGGAACACCTCTGCTCTGACTGTAAGAATGACCTCAATCTTTAGATTCCTTGCAGTTCTAATACATCTCTTAGGCCTGTAGCTCTGTACCACTGAAGCCCAACACAAGCTCGAGAAACAGCACATACAACTTTCATGACTCAACATTGAGTTCAACAACTTTCTGATCGTGAACACTGACCTCCTATGGTGGTACTCTTCAGTTTTTGTTTTAGTTCATTCAAGGGATGAGGCAGATAAGCCAGGCAGCATTTATTGCCCAGAGAGAAGCTGAGAGTCAACCACATTGCTGTGGGCCTGGAATCCCATGTAGGCCAGACCAGTAAGGATGACCGTTTCCTTCCCTAGAGGGCATTAGTGAACCGGATGGGTTTTTCCTGACAATCTGCAATGGATTCATGGTCATCATTAGACTATTAATTCCAGATATTTTTCTTTTATTGAATTCAAGTTCCACCAACTGCTGTGATGGGATGTGAACTCGGGTCCCCAGAACATTATCTGGGTCTCTGGATTAACAGTCCAGTGATAATACCACTAGGCCATCACCTCCTCTTACAGCATCACTTTACAACCCATTCCCATAACACTACTGATACTTTTTTGTCTTGTATCTTTCAATGTTCATTGTTTTCAGACTGCAGTCTGATTTATTATAATGGAATTAGGAACATTCCTCCATCCATTGTTGAAGCAGAGAGAGAATGGCAGGCTGACAGTTGCAGAGCAATGGTGACATTTTCTTTTAAATTGTATGTGAGCTACGCTGTAGGAATCCAGGTGGTAGGGAAGACAGTTCAAATTAAGTGCACTCACAGAACAAAAATATATTTAGCCTGTACAGTAGGTATTTGCTATCTTTCTTCAAACATTCCTTCATGATGGTTAATTGACTAGTGTTTTGGGATGTTTATAACAATGTTGGGAAGTTGTAACAAAAGTGTAATGATAGCTGATGTTATTAGTGAGCAAGTTAGATTCCAGGCTGAAATCTGGCTGGATGGATTTTCTTTGGTTTTAACAAGGTGGTCTTTCACTGAAACACGAACATACAATGCTGCAGATTCAGGTTTAATAATTCAACAGAGTTTCATTGTGTAACAGAAATGAAGATAAAAAAGAATAAATAAGGCTATTTACGTATAATGTGTGTCTGAAGATTTTGGAGCGCACAGTGGAAATACAATCTCATTAATTGCAACAGCATCCCATTACAGCACTCCAACATGAAAGATGATGCCTTTTTTTCCCCCAATCTGTAGGTGTTTCTTCAAGCCACTCAAAAACAAATTCCAGAATATTCAACCTGAAAGCTGAATGCACTACACAGTTCACTTGTAAACTCTCTCAATGTAAACAAATTTCCATTAGCTTCTAAAACTGTCTCTCTCAGACTGTGTTTTCAAAATAAATCACCATGACTACAGAAATACGTAAGAGTTATAATCATTAAACACCTTCAGGCACACAGAAAACCCATGTATCACTAGTTCAAACTCAAAAGTACAAACTCAAAAATAATAAATGATCTTAAAATTCACAAATCACACTCCTTATCTTACAAAATTAACCAGTTTGTCATGGCATACAAGGTGGGATTAAGATAAATTCCATCAACCCCAACCCCTGTCACATGATGGACAGGGAAGAGTTCAGAGTTAAAAATGGAAAACTGTGAAACGCAACTCCAAACTATTGCAACAAGCCTGTGCCCTTATTATAGTGGCAGGATGTGTGTTATGCCTGTGTCCTGCTCTTGTTGGAATGACAGTTCACTGTAATGTTTGAGTTAGAAGCCTGATTTCGGATTAATGCTGACCAGTGCTGAGACTTAAGAAACCATGTTGCGATATGGAAACTGGAACAGACAGATCAAGCAATTAAATGTTTGGCAAGCAGGGTGGTAAACATTCAGGAGTGCTCCTTGCTGGCTCCCCACCCCAGCCCCTTCAAGCAAATCTGTTGACCGTGGTTTCTCTTCACTTGTGTTCCATAAAATTCCCGCCTGCCCCTTGCTTCCCTCTTCCTGTCTGCCTCTCCATAAATATTGAGGTCAGTGTGTCAGACTTGAGCTTGCTTCCTGTTATTGCAGACAGAGAATTTTATAATTGTTATAACCTTAGTCATGTCTTTATCGATTGCAGTATAGGAGAAAATATCACAAAATGTTGGACAGGGCTAGCTATCAGTCAGGGCGGTGCTAATAAATTTTCGCAGCAATTTGGTTTCCCAAGTCTTGACAATTGGAACAAATTATAATAACTTTTTCTGAATTTTACTTTATGATTTTTATATTTTAGTTCTTGTTTATACATGTGCTCATGCATTGTGCATACTGACTTGTGTCGTGGTTCAAAATTTGTTCTGGGAACTTACCAAGCTAATTTGACCTTTGATATTTTGGTGGTCTCGACAGCAAGTCCTGGTATTTTTATTACCACGACATGTTGTGATAATATTTTAGATGCTCCTTCATTAGTGCTTCAAATATTGTTATTTTTTCTGATAGTGCATGTAGTTCCTTTTCTTTCCTAAAATATTTTCTTGTATACATTGTAGTCCACACTGCGAGAAGACTGTCGAAACAGTGAAGTGCTATTAAAATGCTTTGCTTCTTTTCCTTCAGCAATGTAGTGCTACATGCGTGTCTCTGCAAAAATTTTCCCTTCCCCAAAAAAAAGGTCAGTGATATAGCCAGCATGAAGTCACTGGTCTTGGCTAGCTGATGGGAATTTAGATTGATATCCTGATGGAATTAAGACCTCCATTGCTGGCCCATTGGAGTCATGGAATCAGTGTGCTGAGCTTGTGCTGTAACATTGTATTATGATGCTGAATGCACAACATATTGGATCAGCTCAGTATCTATTCCTGGCTGTGCTTTCTTAGTTTTAAATTGAGGATTAATTAAACAGGAATCAAATCTGTATTATCCTTAGCCTTCAATCTCTTGTATGTCGATTTGCAAACTGATTCCTAAAGAGGAGAGCAGGGTAAATAAATTGCTAGTTGTGAAAAATCAATTGCATTAATACCTTTGTTAAGTGCTTCTGTAAGCCTCTAATTTTGTTTTTGTTTGCTAAAACCATAAAAAATTCTGGAAACCATGATATTGGATATTAAGCAACATGTTAGTTTCCGAGGTCATGTATACTCGGAACCACATTTGTGAATCTCTGCCTTGAGTAGCATTTTCGATCTTTTACTTATTGGTGGAGATTTCAGTGCAGCATGTGTATTTTGAGCCAAAATCCTTGGCAGTTTAAAAGTGGTGGTGATTGAAAATAGGAATGTCATGTATCATCTTTGAGGTGGATAATCTGATGGTCAAGAGTGAGGGAAAATGGGTTTTTAAATCCAAGATAATCATTACAACAAGAATGTGAAAACCTTTACATTCCTCAGGCACAAGTATTTGGGCTGACATTAAAGTATTATTTCATAACAGAGGAGCTGTTTTAAGTGATCCGAGGTAAAATGGAGATGCAGACCTTTTAAATCGTCAGGTCACATGCTATGATACAATGATGACATCATGAATATGTCTCCAGTATATTGGCATACTGACTGTGAGATAGAATACAACAGTCCCTTTTCCCCAAACATAAAAAATAAATTATTCCGCACCAATGTACATGTTTGTAAATAGGCCCTTAGTGTCAATTTGATAATTATACAAACCGGTTAAACAGGATTTACAAGACTAACATCACAAACTTCAATGTAATTCTTTTATGATTTGAAAACTTGTCCTGGTGATGACGTGTCTAGGGAGTACATATTGTTGTTCGTTCTTGCACTCTTTCGCAATTCCATTGTCTTGTGGAGTGACAGCAACCAACAGCATCACGACACAATCATCACTGCTGGATTGTTCTTCCTTGCTCTGTTCATGGATGATTGGTGTCGCATGTTATGATGCAGTGATACTGTCATGAGCATGCCTTTTACAGGTATTCTGACTGTGAGAGCTTACACACATTACATCTTTGTACACATCCTGCGTCACTGGCTTTGGAAACACGGTGGTTATGTTACTGAGGCAAGAATTAATAATCAAGAGAAGTTGGCTCCAAATCCACCATGAGCCTTCAGAAGATTTAAGCTTGGTTTAAAAGATATTGTGGTAATAATAGGGATAACAAAAGCAGTGAAAGTGATCATAAAACTTAGTATCAAATTGTTTTAAAAGGGAACTGCCTCCCTCTGCCCATCTTTTAGGGAAGGAATGATGACATCCTTTTAAAGTTTGGTGTGGAAATGACTGCTGTCACCCACTGGCACGGTTACTCTTAACTGTTCACTAAAATAGCTTAGCCAGTCACTGCAGGAAAAAGTACAGCCAGCCTTGTCAGTGACGCCTATATCCTGAGAAGAATTAAAAACACAGCTCACATTCCTCTTTGTAAAGTGAAGGTCTGGAGAGCAAAAGTGTAAAAATCTGTCCTCTGCATTTCTCTGTCAAGGAAGCAAGTAGCATAGGCTTCCATTTAGCAGACAAAAGAAAAGCATCAGGAGAATGATATAGTTGAGTCTGTACAGATCTCAATCTTTTGTGTCATACCTGTTGTTATAAATTATAATAACTTGATTTTGGATGAATCTTTTCATTCTGAATAAATTGATTTAGTGTATGTGGTTCTTGAATAGTTGGATTAATCTGGGGCTAGTTATGCAGGTTGTTTTCTCTGTTGATGATGGAAACAGTAACATTTGCTTTGTTAGCAGCCCTGGTTGTTGCTGCTAAATGTTAAATGGTTAATGGTTAAGTTTTTCTGACAAACAGCTTTGGTCACATTTCTATTATGCAGTAAAATTGCCCCTTTCGTACTGTATGGTGGAATATCCCTTGCAAACAGAGGGCCACACAACATGTCCTTTGCAGGTTACACTTTCGTGGTGGTTCTGAAAGGCCAAACTTGGGAGGATTATTTCTCAGTGGCCCAGCACATTTGACTGTATTGACATTGTAATTTAAGGAAGTAAGAGTGAATATGTTTTAGTGCAAGCTGTAACAGTGTAACCTTATGGCTTTATGCAGCAACCTCGATGCACATATGTAACAACTGTAAATCTGTGAATTCTCTTCATGCTTTTGGTTAATTCACATTAATGTTCCAAGACTTGGATGTTAAACTAGCTGGTTTATTGGTGTATTTGATTTAGTTACTAACATGTGCATCCAATTATTAGTAGCGTAACAGTTGTTGCTGAAAGGGCCTTCAAGCAAGCCTGCACTTTCAGGTTTACTGTTCACAACATGTTGATGACTATTGAAAGCAGTTTTACGTACACATCTGGTATGTCCTTTATAAGGTCTTCTTGCCAGCTTGTCTTTTATTTGTTTTTCCCTTACTATCTCATTTTATTATTTGCTCATGGGATGTTGGTGTTGTTGGCCTCTAGCCAGCATTTTATTGTCCATCTCTCTGTTATCATTGAGAAGGTGATACTGAACTGCCTTCCTGAAGCACTTCAGTGTTTGGGATATAGGGACACCTACAATGCATTACAATACAATACAATACAACGAGGGAGAGTAGGACAAGATCTCGTGAAATTGCACATCAGTCTAATAATATCAGTTGGCAAACAAAGTCCCTGAGTGATTGGTTGAGGTTAATTTGTCAGAAGCAACAATTGGAGTGTTCAAGGTACAAAGTGTCTTTTTTTAACAAATGGAGTATCTTAATGCGTGAATTATATTGTAGCTGGGTTGTGTGGTTACTTAAACAGCCCCTTCACACACAGCTGCTGTCCTCATTTTAAATAAAGAGCCCCTTATCCCTTTGTTTATAGCACTGATATTCTATGTCTCTACTGATTGTAGAGTCCGACTGACATTTGTTTTAAAACATTTGCCACTTGACAATTTTGGGTAAGTTTGCTGTGGTGAAATAGAATTGAAATGATGGCATGCCACAATCTGAAATTCATTTGTTGAAGCAGAGGCAGCTGCAGAGTGTTATTTATCAATGGCCCAGCATTATATTTTGTCATTTTAATTGGTCAAAGGAAGAGAAAGGTGGAGACAGGTGGTGAAACACAGGGTTGCAATTCAGAATTAAGTGCTCAGTTCAAAACAGTTGTCTGCTATCATTCTGTTTCTTTTTCTATTTCTGTTCCAGGTGCATAGCATCTGCTGTCTGCATTTTCATGCTTTTGTTGCATTCTTGTTAAAAGATTTTTACTCATCAGTTGTATAATGCGCCCCTAATTTGTCTGTTATATTGATTTTTCTTAAGGTGGTTTAGGAGGTTGAGAAGAATCATTTGAAAAGAGCCAGGATTAATTTAAATATCATAAATCATCGATATGTGAAATAAATCAAATACATATGACCAGTGATGTTTCGCTGCTGTAGCGTCGGAAGCTTCTGGACAATGCTGTGGGCCAGAACGAACACATCTGTAGTAAACGTTTGCAGCTGAAACTTCAGATCCAAGTTGAGCAGCTGGAGCCTGAGCTGCAGACATCTCAACACATCAGGGAAGGGAAAAGTAACCTGGACACTTTGCCCAAGAGGGTGGTCACATTCCTCAGGTTAAGTAATTCAAAATTGGCCTGTGATCAAGAGCAGGAAGGTGTGATTGCAGGTGAGACAGATATGAGGACCCAGGGGTTGCGATTGAGGACCCTTAGCCTCTGAAACTGCCCAATATTTACAAAGTACTTGTAAGCTCTGTGGATGAGAGTGGGTAATGCAGTGATACAGAGCAAACAAACCAAGGCACCTGAGTATACAGAGCCACTCGAGTGGAATAGGAATATAGTTGTGGTAGGGGACAGATATCATTCTCTGCAACTGTGAGTGAGAGTCCTGAAAGCAGTGTTTGTCTGCCCAGTGCCAGGATTAAGGACATCTCCATGGTGCTGGCAAAGAACTTGGAGAGGGAGGGAGGAATTCATGGTATCAACCTGGATGACAACTGCATTGATAGGACTAGAAAGGAGATTTGGCTGAATGATGTGAATAGTGAGCAGTTAAATTTAAGAAGTAAAACCTCCGTGGTAACAATCTTTGGATTACTACCTGAGCCATGGGTAAATTGGCAGAGAGTATATGAAGTCCATGAGTTAAATGAATGGCTCAAAAATTGGAATGGTTTTCAGTTCATGGGGCATTGGCACTAGTACTGCAGGTAGAAGGAAGCTGGTGGGATGAGTTTCACTTCGCTAGGACACTGATCCCAGCATGCTGGAAGTGAATAAGTAGGGCGGTAGAGAGAGCTTTAAACTAATTTGGGGAGCTGGGGGACAGGGGAGGGGTGAGAATTTGGCAGAAAGGACAAAAACAAAACTTGTTGGAAAATTTCAGCAGGCCTGGCAGCATTTGTGGAGAGAAAGCAGAGTTAACGTTTTGGGTCCAGTGATCCTTCTTCAGGTGGAAGGGGAAGGGAGGCAACAGCATAGGATTATTATCACTGCACTGGTAATACAGAGACCCAGGCGATGTTCAGGGGGATCTGGGTACAAATCCTGCCACAGCAGATAACAAAATTTGGCTTCAATAACAAAAAAAAATCTGGAATTAAGAGTGTAATGATGACCAGGTATCCATTGTCGATTGTCGGAAAAACTCATCTAGTTCACTAATACCCTATCAGGAGGGAAATTGCCATTCTTACCCATTCTGGGCTATGTGACCCCAGAACCACAGCAATTTGGTTTACTCTGAACTGCCCTCTGGACAGTTAGGGATGGGCAATAAATGCTGGCGTAGCCAGTGGCGCCATCATCCTGTAAATGTATTTTTTAAAAAGCAAAATGATATAGCAGTGTTGCAAGGCAGCTATTTGAATAACAACACCTAGAATGGGACAGCAAGGGATATGGTATACACGTGTAGAAAAACAGCAGTAAATAGGGTTAGAGGGGAAAAAAAAATAAAAATTAATGGCGGTTTGCTTGAATGAACGTAGTGTTTGAAACAAATAAATTAACTGCGAAAATACAGATAAATGGTTATGATCTTGTCGCCATTATGGAGATGTGGTTACAAGAGGAACAAAGCTAAATATTCAGGGGTATATGACTTTGGAAGAGTGGTGGGCTGCGTTGTTAGTACGGGTTGGAGTAAGTACGAGAGCAAGAAATAATCTTGGATCAGCAGATGCAGGATCCATATGGGTGGAGGTAAGAAATAACAACGGGAAGAAGACATTGATAGCAGTCATCTATAGGGAGCTATTTAGAATGAATCAGGAGATAGAAACGTAGAAGATAGGAGCAGGAGGAGGCCCTTTAAGCCTGCTCCGCCATTCTTCATGATCATGGCTGATCGTCCGACTCAATGGCCTAATCCTGCTTTCTCCCCATAACCTTTGATCTCATTCACCCCAAGTGCTATATCAATTCGCCTCTTGAATACATTCAAAGTTTTGGCATCAGCTACTTCCTGTGGTAATGAGTTCCACAGGCTCACCACTCTTTGGTGGAAGAAATGTCTCCTCATCTCCATCTTAAATCGTCTACCCAGAATTCTCTTACAGTGACCCCAGGTTTTGGACACACCCACCATCGGGAACATCCTCCCTGCATCTACCCTGTCCAGTCCTGTTGGAATTTTATAAGTCTCCATGAGATCCCCTCCCGCCCTCTCATTCGTATGAACTCTAGCGAAAACAATCTAATCTGGGTATGTAAAAAAAAAAGGCAGTACATTAATTATGGGTGGCTGTAATCTTCATTTAGATTGGCAAAGATAGCCATGATGAAGAATTCGTTGTGTGTTCTGGACAGTTTTCCAGAACAGTATGTTGTGGATGATGAACTGGTGGAGTGTAGGTTTAAGAAATGATTTCTGGGTAACAATGAACAGTAACAATTACAGTAAGCCAGTAGATTGTGAAAGTTTTAAAAGCCATCAAAACACAACCAAACAAAGAGGGTGAAGATAAACTTTGAGATTAAACTTGCAAGTAATATTAAGACAGACGTCAAGAACTTCTTTAAATATATACAAAGCAAGTAAGAGGTCAAAGTTAATACAGGCCCCAAGGAAACAAGGCTGGGGAAGTAATAATGGAGAGCCAGGTAATGGCACAGAGGTTGAATAAATACTTTGTCAGTCTTCACAGTAGAAGACACTAATAGCTTCCCAAAATTACGAAATATTCAAGGAGCAAAAGAAGGAGAGGAAATAAATACAATAACTATTAGAATACTAGAGAAATCAATAAGGCTAAAGACCACCAAGACCCCTGGACCTGATGGAATGCCTTCTCGGATATTGAAAGAAGTAACAGTGGTAGTAGATTGGAAAACTGGCAATGGTAAGATGGATTTGGGATAAGGAGGTGGTACATTTTTAGGATGGCACCCAGTAATTAATGGAGTGCAACAGGACGGGAGGAGTAATTTTTTTTGAGTAGGGAATCTGGAATTTTTGGGCTATTGTTAAGTATGTTCAAGGCTGAGATAGATAGACAGCATTTTAATTAGTAAGGGGAATCCAGGGTTATAAGGAAAATGCATGAAAGTGGAATTGACGACTATCAGGTCAGCTATGTTCTCATTGAATGGCAAACAGATCGAATGTCCTACTTCTGCTATTACATCTTACGGTCATCTGCTCGGTATCTCTGACTAAAATCAATTGCAAAACATTTCAACTTTGTCTCCTGCAGTCCTGGTTGGACATCATTGAGGATATTTATGGTGTCTTCTGTTGTTAGTTGTTTGACTATCTTCTATCATTTACATTGGGATGTGGTAGACTGCAAAGCTTTAATCTGATCCATCAGTTGTGGTTCTTTATTGCATGCTGGTTTTTGCTGTTTGCATGCATTCCTGTGTCACATCTTCAGTAGGTTGACAGCTCACTTTCAGAGACTACTTCTGATCTGCTCCTTTTACATGTTTGGTTGGGTTGGCTATTTGACACAAAGTAATGTAAGATACCCACGGTGTAAAAATGGAACTCAGTCTTGATAAGGACCTTATGGTGGTTACTTCTCTCAGCGCTGTTGCTGATAGATATGTCTGCAATAGGTGGGTTGCTGATGACCAAGTAGGCTATTTCCTTCCTATCTGTCTAATCTCTCTCAGCCTGCATGCCTTTGCGCATTTGAGCCAAGCATTTGGTCATCTCTTCTAATTTCTCCTTTTTCTTTGGCTGAGTGTTTAAAAAGTGTTTCATTGAGAACACTCATTTTGTTAAATGCTGTGCACCATTTGCTATACTAAAATCTCTATATAAATATGATCTGTAGTTGATTCCATCACTATGTGCAGCAGAATACAGGTCTCAGCATGGCAGAAATGAGAATTTGAGTCCCATTGTAGCTCTCCAAACAAATCAGATGGATTCTGATTTGCATATTCTGCACAAGACCTCTTTGTCGGTTATCAGTGAATGGTGTCAGAGATAGCAGGAACTACAGATGCTGGAGAATCTGAGATAACAAGGTGTAGAGCTGGATGAACACAGCAGGCCAAGCAGCATCAGAGGAGCAGGAAGGCTGACGTTTCGGGC
>NC_063334.1:65681416-65693188 GCF_021869965.1 Rhincodon typus
CCTCCCCCATTTCTGATGAAGGGTCTAGGCCCTAAACGTCAGCCTTTCTGCTCCTATGATGCTGCTTGGCCTGCTGTGTTCATCCAGCCCTGCACCTCGTTGTCTCGGGTTCTCCAGCATCTGCAGTTCCTACTATCTCTGATTCACTTAACAAGTTTAAGTGGGTCTATTTCACTTTTGGGATAATGTAAATATTGCAAGAAATTAGCTTTCTGGGGGAAGGGAGGATATAAATAGATACATAACTAAGAAAAGTGAAATGTTTCAAGGGACACACTGTTCCATTGGGAGTGGGAGCAGGTGTTGTTTCTCTGTTTGTACTGTACTCAGTTATCAAATTTTATAGAAAACACCACAAGAGGTGTATGGATGAATGAGGCTAGTCATTCATTGCTCCAAAACAACCCCATACTTGTTCCATTGTTGGAAATTATTATTTCGTAAATGATTTTGGTGACTTCTGCCTTCACCAGTTTGTTCAAAGTTTCATGCAAATATTGATCTTTGTGTGAAGCCAAGTTCCTGAAATTAATCCTAAAGTTACCTTTTACTCATTTGAACCTATTCATATTAGTGTTTTAAATTAAAGGCAATATTGCAGATTAACCATTTGCCACCTGGAATACATCTTTGTGAACACCTGTCAGATATGTCTTTTTCCTGGCTGAAAAGATAGGTCTGTCAGGTTTTCTACATAACTCTGTTTGATGCATGAGATCGTTTTTGGGTGGCTCTTCTCTGCACTGCCTCTAGTGCTTGTTTGCCTACCACTTTCCTCTTGGTGGCCAGACTCCGGCATGGCATTCAACATGCAATCTAATCAGAACAATATGTGCCAATTCCTAAGTCCTGTTTTGGCTCAGAAGTATGGCATTCTATTGTCTTTGTTGATTGCCACTGTTTTTGTTGGATTGTTTGGCTCTATTAAAATACTTAAGTGTTCTTTCAACCTCGTTTGTAGATATTTCAACAATGTATGTGGAATACTTACATTGTCTACAATTCTTCCTTTTTTTGTGCAAATAAGTAACACTGATTCGCATATATCTGTTGTTATGTATTGAATGGGTTAACTGAGAAGGTGTAATAATGTTCCTCATTTATACGCTTTAGTAGTACAGCTAATAAAACTGGAATGGTTAGAAAATTGTGTACTTAACATATCTTTGTTGAAACTTCAACTATTTTTGGAAATTTAATCATTAAAAACGAATTGATAAATCATTTCCCTCCTGAGGATATGTAAGACTGCATCACAGATTGTCAATTATTTTTGAAGTATATCAAATCATGCGGCTCTTTGGCTCATTAAGTCTGGACCATCAAAATATACTACTACCTAACTGTTTCCACTTTACTGCACTAGGCGTATGGCTTTGAATGTTATGACAGTTCAGTTGCTCATCCAAGTACTATTGAAAGGTAGTGAGGTTTCCCACCTCCGCTACCTTCCCAGGCTGTGTATTCCAGGTCCCCATCACCTCAGTGGAAAAAGATCTTCAAATGCCCTCTAAAACTGCCTTTCACTTTAAAATGATGCTCCCTCGATACAGACTCTTCTGACTAAGCGGAACAGCTGCTTCCTGTTAATCCTGCCATTGCCCTCATGGTCTTGTATACCTGTATCAGGTCCCCCCTCAAACTTCTCTGCTCCAAAGAAAACAACCCAAGCCTATCATAGCTCAAATGCTCCATCCCAGGCAACATCCTGGTGAATCTTCATTGCACCCTGTCTAGTGCAATCACATCCTTCCTGTAATGTAGTTTAGTAAGTAAGCGCAGCATTCAATTAGGCTCAACATTGGTAGTGATGATACAGTACCAGTTATTCTACCTTCAGTTGAGGGTGGATGCAGTAGTGTTTTAGTGGTATACTCTGGGGACATGAGTTTGAATCCCATCATGACAGATGGTGAAAATTTAATTAAATGAGAATCTGGAATAAAAAGCTAGCCTAATTGTAAAATCCTTCTGGTTCACCAATGGCTTCATGACTGTAGAACCAAACATGGAGGCCAGACCAAATAAGGACGGAAGATTCCCTTCCTGTAAAGGATTTTAGTGAACCAGGTGGGTTTTTACAACAGTCAGCAGTGGCTACGCAGTCACTAGTACACTAACCTCAGATTTTATTGAATTTGGATTTCACAGTCTGCCATGATGAGATTTGAATCTGGATTATTAGTCAACTGACATTATCAATACATTCCTGCCTCCTAATCAGAGAATTTTCCTGTATTTCCAAGGATCATTTCAATGTCCATGTGAACAGATTTAACAATGCATATGCAAACACTGCCTGGGACTGTATTGAGGTGTAGCTTGTACCCTAGTAGTTCGGATTCAAATGAGAATGCTACCACTGATCCCAAGTTTACATGTCACAGAATTCATCAAGGATTCCTGATGGGATCATTACTGTCTCATCCTTTCCCTGAACGCCCCCTACCCCAACTTCTTCCTTCAACATGGCAATGCTTGCTGTGTTCTTTACTTTTTGGTGCACCCATCCTTGGTAGGAACAGTTAATTCATCAGAAATTGGACTGTTTTATCCTGGATAGCTCAATTCCATTCATTCTTTTCCTCTTGTTACTATCTTGTTCTGTTTTCCTATTCTGTAGTTTTTAAGACAATGGCTTGAAACATCACATCATGATGAGATGCGAGTCGGTTAACACAGACCTCTTCAGATAGTCTACCCCAAGGTACTCATCATGTTTTGTACCTTATTACCTTTTATTATGTGTGAATGTTGTACTGAGAATATTTATTTCAGACAGAAGAAAGTGGTGAAACCTTTCCTTTCTGTGAAGAATATTTTAAATCAATTCTGAAATGCTGTTGTGGAGACTCCATGTAGTGGGAATTGTACACCAGCTTTATTTTGGTGTAAGTAAGTTGCAGAAGATTTACAGTTAATATTCTCTTGACGGGAGTATGAAATTCTGCAGCTGCTGTATAGTTGTGGCCTGATTGCGCAGGTTGCAATGAGCCATTTGAGGCAGTATGTCCTTGTTTAACCTTTCAAGATGTATACTGCAGTATCATGTGATTACTAGTTACTAAGTGTTTGGTTTAATAATAGTTACAAGTATTACAATCGACCAGTTGTATTTCTGTTCATAATTTTTGTTCAGAATTCTGAGTTATCTCCTATTCTTTCTTCCTGTTCCTAATACCGTATGCATTGCCACATTCCAGCAAAAGTAGCTTTCAGTTTAACTGTGCTGTGAATTGAACTCTCAACTACAGAATCTTTATTTGTATACAATGTCAGGAACTGACACCCAAACTGCATTTCTTCCGGTTTGCATTGTACAGATCACTGAGTTTTGTTTCGATCTACATAATCTTTTTAAATAGTCATTTGGTGTGCTTAACTTGTGCAGCACAGTATTCTAATACTTCGATATGTTAACAAATTACGATCAGTATAAACTGAAGTCTTATTGCAGTGCAGGTGCTCTATCCTTCTGCTGTTTCACTTTGGGAGATGGCCTGAATACCATGAAATTGTTGGAGAAAAGAAAAATCTACGTGTGCTTTGAAATGTTAACTTGATGTGTGGTTTTCTCCCCTTTATGGTGGGAAGGAAAAGTGATAATCTTCTTTATTTCCACCCTTTCAAAAAAAATTAGTTAAAAATTCTTTCTGGGTGGAAGCAAATGTTCAACTTTTCTCTATCAAAGAAGTTTATTTTGCTAAAATTAAAGGCTACTTGAATTGGGAGTTGCTTGGACTGAGGAGTTAATGTAGTGAGGTGGGAATGATAATGTAGAACTTGAGGTGAAAAGAATGTACACCTAACAAATAAATCAATGTTTAATAAAATTTGAATGCCTTACATTTATTCCACTTGGCTGAGAATAAAAAAAATCACCAAATTGAGTTAATAAACATTTTATGTTTCATTGCAGTGAATGCAGCTGTGAGCACAACTCATTTGTTTGGAGTAAGATCTGGCTGTGATGTTGCAAAATTATTTTATTTGCATATTTTGTTAGCCCATGCTCAGGATGGCTGCGGTCTGGAAACCAGTTCATCTGGGGCTGTGAATAGCAAAGAAAAAAACCGATTTTGACTCTGACAATTATTTATAATTTCCTCTTTTCTCACTTGCTTGTGTACAAAAGGGCACAAACAACATACAAGCACCAAACTTTGTGGAAAAGGGCAATCAAGACCAAGTGCGGTATTCAAACTAACTTTAGAGAACAGAGGTAACTTGGCCCAGAGAGACTTTGCTAGTACGTGGCATTTATGCTCTGGTGGTTGGTTCGGTTAGTGGGGAGAAAGATGAGAAGTTTCCCAGGCTTGGTTTCCATTCCTGATTTGGGAATCATTGCTTAGGAACACAGCAGCTTTCTAAAAGATTTGTGCCACGCCGGAAGGGGTGGTAGGGTCTGGGTGCATAGTCGCAGCATTCCAATGAAGGGAAGGTTTAAAAGCTGAAGAGAATCATAAAATTGAATAGCACGTTGCAGGATGTGGCCATTTTGCCCTTTTGAGTCTGTGCTAGCTTTCTAAAGGAATCCACTTTGTCCTTTTCACTCTTCTTTCCCTATAAACTATCAGTTTTTCAAGTATTTAGTCAATTCCTATCTGAAGGATACCAATGAATTTGTGTCGAGCGCCCTGTTATGCAATGTATTCCACATGTTGATCATTCTTTGTTTAAAAATATCCTTCCTTGATTATCTTTTGACTTTACTGCCAAATACCTTTAAAACTGTGCTCTCTGATTATCAATCAGACATTATCATTTAGACATTGAAATAAAAGTATTGACTGTAGCCAAATTGTTCATAATTTTAATCATTTCTGTCAAATCAGTACTGTCTCCTGTAAGGTGATTCGCTTCTTAAGTCAAAATAAAAACCAAAAGAACTGTGGATGCTGTAAATCAGGAACAAAAACAGCAGTTTCTGGAAAAGCTCAGCAGATCTGGCAGCATCTGTGAAGAGAAAATCAGAGTTAACGTTTCGGTGGCCCTTCCTCAGAACTCAGAGTCTCGGACTCGAAATGTTAACTCTGATTTTCTCTTCGTAGATGCTGCTAGACTTACTAAGCCTTTCCAGCAACTTCTGTTTTTGCTTTTTAAGTCCACCCATATCATTGTAATTCTGCAACCTTGGAATGTTTTTCATAAAGCTCATCGAGAACTCCTCCAAAAGCCTATCTTCAGCTTTGGAATAGCAATAATGTTGGTTGAAAATATGGTAGATCACAGCATATAAGTTGTCCTGGCATTTGTGCCCATTTTTCATTGCTAAAATGAATATTTCGGTCTAACCTCAGCGCCGATGCTCAGTAGCAGCAGTGTGTACTATCTACATGATGCACTACAAAAATTCACCAAAGATTGCTAGACAGCACTTTCCAAACCCACAAACTCTTCAATCTAGAAGGACCAGGATAGCAGATATATGGAAACACCATTACCTGCAAGTTGCCCTCCAAGCCACTCACCATCCTGATTTGGAAATATGTCGCCGTTACTATTGTCACTGGAATTCCCTCCCTAAGGATATTGTGGGTCAACCTACAGCGCATGGACTGCAGCAATTCAAGAAAGCAGCTCACCACCACCTTCTTTAGGGCAACTAAGGATGGGCAATAAATGCTGGACCAGCCAGTAATGCCTATGACCCATGAGTAATTAAGAAAAAAAAATGCTGCCCTCCACATTTCAGCTATCAAGTGCATATTTGTATGCATATCCACTTACCTCCTAAGTCAGCGCATGTGATTAAGCTGGTTACATGGGCTGTGTTGCTAAAAGAATGAACAGGAGTTTGACATGCACGCATAAAGAACTGTTCATGAGGACTGATGAGCAGAAACTGATCCACCGGCGCCTATACTGGTTGTATTTTATACATTGCATATAAGCTGAAGGAATTTTTCAAAGTCTAGAGTATTCTCCAGGCTTAACTCTGTGTTTTCTGTCTCTCCAGAAGCGAACAACCAGTAAAAAAAAAATTGTGAATACTAGTCTGCCTCAACTTACATACTTTAAAATGGAGGTCCAGAATGTTAATTTCCAAGTATTACTGCTTTTGGCCTGTGGACACATGCGCTGTCACGCTCGCACTTGTGCACTCTGTCTCTCTGTCATATAATCTCTCTCTGAATCTCTCTCTCACTTTCAGACACACAATCTCTCTCTCTCTCTCTCTCTTCTCATACCCTCTTTCCCTCACACACTCTCCCGCTCACACGCACTCTGTCTCTTTCTCTATCACGCATACCCCCTCTCTGTCTCTCTCACGCATACCCTCCCCCTCTCTCACACATAGCCTCTTTCTCTCACACATACACACATCTGTAGGTATTTAACTGATACATGTCGCACGCCAATTTTTGAGTTTGTTTCTTCCTTTATAAGTTTCAAATGACAGCGTCCCAAGTTCAGTCTCTGCTTTGTTCTTGGTTTATTTGAGTTGAGATGCTAACCATTGGATGTAAGCATGACTCCTAATCATGAGTGTTCTTCAGTACTCTTGACGATTATAGGTTTTTGGTGTCCAACTTAAACATGAGTAGTGGACCACGTAGATGAGGTAATGCAGGGTTGCTGGCACCTGCGGAACTGTATCCTGGCATTGGCCAATGCTTTCGGGAAAGAAAGAAAGAAAGCTGGCTGTGTAAATTAAAGCATGTTGTGCTGCCGTTCTATTGGAGCTCCCATATGGTGAAAACAGTTGTACAGTGATGTATTGACTGACATGTGACTCATCCACGAGGTTGGCCTATTCACCAAGTTGTGGAACAGAGATAGCTGTGGATAAATTCTCAACTCCTCATGAGCTGTGATTTCATTCTTTTGTCCAAGTATAAGTTTACTTATATTGTGAGTTGATGAAGCATAAACTCGGTCTTTGGCCGACCCTTTCTGGTGTATAAATTTATGTAATTTATGTTAGGGATAAATGTAATAGTCTCCTGGGTTTTGATTGGCTAAGTTACCGATAAAGTGGTTCCAAAATTCATCTAGTCAAAATCTGTTTTCAAGTTCAGTATGTTGCTTTGATCCCTGTAACTGAAATGCTAAACTCTTCAAGATTACAAGCACAAGGTGTTGTAGTTATCAAGACAAGACAGGCCTTTTCCCTTATGCACTGCATGCAGAAGTTGCATCAGTCAATATTTGAGTTTCAATGCAGAATCTCTGCATAGAGCTTCAGTGTCATTCAGTAGCAATAGAAAGGAAGTGAATGTGAGGACGGAACACATTGTCAGTACACCCTGCAAACACAGACTTGCCTAGCAGTTCTGCATTGGTCACGGTAACCAAACCAATTCAGGCACCCAGCCCACTGCTCAGACTAGTCAATCTACCAGGGCTGCTTGCAGCCTTAGTGTGTATTCACCTGGCATCTGCCAGCATGCCCACAGCATATGTTCCTTGCCTTGATTTGCAGTGCCAGTTGGCACAGTCCAACAACCAGGCAGCTGGCCGTGCCACTCAGTAGTCTTTTGATTGATTGAATCATAGGTGCAGAAGAGACCCTTGGCACATGGCACATACATGTTGTCATACAGCCAAGTAGCATGTCATATCTCTACCATGTGGCAGCATCATTCGTGCTTAATACACTGCAGCCGCATCCAGATGCCTTAAGGGAGTAGTCTTCATTGAAGTGCATGGACACACTCGTTAGTCAGGGGGTCTGCAACTGTTAGTCATGGGTAGACTCGAGTACCAATCCAGGACTTTGGGCATGCTCAAAGGTCTGGCTGGAGCAACTTTGCGCAGTGGGTCTGTGCCATTGCACCCGAGGGAGTGGGTCACAGTCGGTTCTTTGTCTTCATGGGAGGAGCAGACGTTAGGTAGGAAGGTGTAGATGCATGTAGCTGACTTGGGTGGGGACTTGGAGAATTGTGAGGGAATAATGGAATGGACACCTAGGAAAGGAATGGTAATGCTTGGGGAATCTGTGATATTGTTCAGACTGAGGCTGTAGGCCATTGGCAGAGGACCATTCCCTGCTGCAGTCCATTGTGAAGCAAATGGAAAGTGAGCATTGGGGAAGAAAATGGCTGCCACCACATTTGGAATGGACAGGGTAAGTAAATGTACTTGTGAGGGAGGGAGCTTCAGTGACCATCAGTCATTGGGCTATCATAGGGAAAGAGCACTGGCCAGAGAGACGTGCAATGTTTGTGGCACAGGCTTGCAGCTTGCCTAATCCCTGCCATCCTACAGCATTGACCATCTCTGTGTGTTGCACCTTCCTGACACAATGACTGCTGGGGAACTGCTGAGAGCTATACTCCTGTGAACACAGCCACCAGAACAATTGGGAATATGAATCGGAGGGTGCCGGAAGTGTCAGAATGACACGATGCTGTCTACACGCATTGCTATCCCTGTTTCAACATGATATTAAACACTCAGTGCACACCCCCATCTTTGTGCCTTTTTAGTGCGTATGAAGTGATACTGGAGGGTTCAACAGTGTCTGGGTCCTAGTCAAAGTCAGAAATAACCTCATCAATAGTGAAAAACAAACTTTCATAATGCATTTCTTAACTATTTCCATAACAGTGTCACCCCAGCCACTGATCTCCTTTCAGTACATTTTCCTCTTCTTCCCTCTCTTGGAAAACTCCCAGTTCCATGGAGGAAGTAGAGGGGGTGAACTTAGTCCTAGAATCTTTTGGCCCTGGAGGTGACCCATGGGATATGTCTGCCTGGATGGCCCAGATATGCTGAGGCTTATGCTGGTTAGTAGGGAGTTCGATACATACTGGTTAATGTAAGAGTTGCACAGGAATGACAAGTGGTACTCACTTGGTTGGTGAAACATGGGTGTCCCACAAAGTGCTTCCAGCCTTCTGTGAGCAAAAGTATACAACCTTGTAGAGGGTGAAGACACTGATTTATCTCTATCTATTTCCCCACCCTATTTTGGTGGCTATTAGTGCTCCTGCAATTGAGATAAATGTGTTGAAGTGTTCCAAGGGAGTGAGCGGACAACGTGAAGGGAATGTAATGGTAATGGTGTTGGAGGATAGTGGTTAACCAGAGGGAAGGTTTTGCACACATCAGTGGGGTTGCCAAAGCATGAACCTTTGGTGGAAGGTAGGTGTGATGATTGCGACATTAAGTGAACATGAGGTGGCAGAGAGCAGAGTGCGACACTTCACCGAGCAGAGTGACTTCCTGCACTGCTGCCTGGTTTTCCATTCCCTGGAGACTGCAGTTACCATGATGGTGATTTCTAACCAGGCTGGCATGGTCTGGTGATGTAACCACCCCTGCCACTCCTCCAGGAAGAGGACTCCTGTCCTCTGGACCACTCTGCCCACCAGGACCCTCCCCTTTCTCAGCCATCTCCCCTCACCATCCCCAACAATGAGCAGGCCACCTTTCAAATGTCAGTCTTCCTCCAGCTTCCAAAGATGGTGTTGCTGGACTTTGAGTAGTTACCTGCTGAGTGCAAGTCCTTTTGGGAATCACACATGCTAAGGTGGGAAGGAAATCAGATGTGATACTGCCATCAGGATTGGAACAGCAATTAATGTGGCGAGTTTGGTAAGAAGCAGCACGAAAGCCAGCTTGACCTTGAGAATCCCTCCAACAAATTCGTCATGACTTGGTCTAAGCAAAAAGAATGTAATATTCAGCCCATTGTTCTGCCCAGAATTACCACAGTACTCTCTCTGAGGCCTAACCATTGCTTTAAAATAACTTCCTTGCTTTTGTACTCTGCCCTTGTTTATAAAACCAATTTTTTTTTTGCAAACAGCTTCTTGAGTTAGTCTTCCCATTGTCTGAGACTTAGTCAAGCCTGTAGGCGGATATGTTTGCTCTTGTGCCCCTTTAAAACTGTATCATAACGTTGTAACTTTATACCTCATTGTATTCCTAAGAACATGAGAGATAGCGGTAGGAGAGTGCCATTGGGCCCCAAGAGCCTGTTGCACCATTCAGTAAGATCAAGGCTGATCTCACGAGGATTGATTGTGGAAAAGGATTAGGTGAATCAGATGAGAAGAGGATTTGGGATCTGAATAGCAGATGTCCCAGATACCAAAATACCTGTGCCACACGAAAATTCTTTTGAGCTGGACCAGTGCTGCCCTGATCTGCTTTGTGAAGAAGGTGTGAAGAACATTGTTAAAGGCCATTGCTGTGGAGATGTGCAACCATCTGGAAGATTTCAGGAACAGTCAGATGATTTGAATGACAGTTGGCGAAAAAGGAATTGTCTGAACTGGATTGAGAGCGCCAGATTGAAACCTAGCGACATTCAAAATGAAAGAGAATAGAGAGAACTTGGCAGACACCAGAATAGCAGATATCACTGACAGCTACTAAGTAGCAGATCCCTGAGCTGCAGTGCAAAATTCTTTGAAGATTTCTAACGAGTGGATTAAAGATTCTGGGATTCCTGCCCTCATTCCTAGATCCCCAATTCTTACTGACATTGGAGAAACGTGCAGCCACCAAATGTGGTTAGCGTCATTGCAGGGGTAGAAACGTCCGGGACCCCACAATACTTGTGGAATTTCAGCAAATTTCTCAAGAATCCATTGTTCATGGTCATTCTGAGGAGCATATTGATGACTGAAATCTGTATTTGCAGACCTGCTTTTATACTATTTTAAAAACATTCAGAGCTTCAACTAGAACAGCTTAAAGATGGAGTGCATAACACCAGGTCAGTAAATGTATTTAGCTCAAAAATGATAGGTTTATTTAGTGAAAAGTTGCAAAAAAAAGTGCTGAACGTACATGGTTCATCAATGTCAGGTGAGAGCAATGCTGGTTAATGTTTCAGTTTTAGACCTTTCCTCAAAAGATGCTTTGTATTTAAAATATTTGTTGCTAAGGTTTCAGATTTTTAAGTGTTAGTGTTTTCCCTCTGTTCAAAAACCAGTGCTGCACCTGTGAGAAGCAACAACTAAAAAATGATATACACGTAGTGCAGGAGCAGGAATCAATAAATCTGAACTGTACCAGCAACAGTTGAAATGCTTGCACTGGGCTTTGTGCCATCATTTAAAGTACTTGAGAAATGTCCCCATGTGAATTGCATTTTACTTTTAAAGTAAACATTTTATGATGCCTAAAAGGCACTCAGCCACAGGTTTGATTTAAAATACTGGTAGGTGCCTTTACAAATCAAACATTTAGCTGTGCTTGGGCCAGTATTCTGAATATGGTTCCAAATGTTGAGGCAACCATAATTTGATGACAAGGAATGTAAGTTAACAAATCAATGGGACCAAAAATGTAGGATGTCATAAAAACATCACTAAAGGAATAGTCTAACCACATTAAATTATTTGTGATGGAATTGCTAATGATTTTACCCTAGTTAAGGGAATGCTGTGCAATTTTCTTTTTTATCCCTCTCCAAGTACAAAATAAGTATTGCTCGTTGCTACAGTATGACTCCTGCTGCCCCCTCATTTCCCACTGTCTTGAGTCCATTGTCATTGAGTATGGCTCCATGCAATTATGGATGCAGAACTTGATTTTAGGCTGCAGACACAATCTGGTTCACTGGTGCCAGCTGCTGCCTTAAGTGGTCTGCTGTTATGTCAGTAGAATCACACTGCCTACTTTCTACTAATGTGACAGTAGAGCCTGGGGATATCATGGTGAAACTTCTACATTCTCATTACCCCAACTGGTTCAACATCGGATGATAATTTTACGTGTGTTTTTCTCTCTGTTTGTCTATCTCTCTATCGTACACTCTCTCACTCACACACACACACACACACACACACACACACACACACACACACACAC
>NC_063334.1:65693198-65719787 GCF_021869965.1 Rhincodon typus
CACACACACACACACACACACACACACACACACACACACACACACACGTTTTTGGGCTCTTCACATGTATGCGTTCAATTGTGAAGTTTGGATGAGTGACCACAGTTCATTGAATCCCTACAATGTGGAAACACGCCATTCAGCCCATTGAGTCTACACCGACCCTCTGAAAAGCATCGCACCCGGATCCACCCCTCTACTTTATTCCTGTGACCCTGCATTTTCCCATGGCCAATCCACCTTACCTGCACATCTTTGGACTGTGGGACAAAAGCGGAGGAATCCCACGCAGACACGGAGAATGTGCAAACTCCACACAGGCAGTTGTCTGAGGGTGGAGTTGAATCTGGGTTCCTGGTGCTGTGATGCAGCAGTGCTAACCACTGAGCCATCATGCTGCCAGTTAGCAAGACTGCCTTTGTTTGCATTTGAAAATTGTCCGTTTTTCTGTAAAAGCTGCTGCACATTGATTGACGAGAGACACTTCGATTTAATCATACAGCTTTTGTTTGTGTATTCTTGCATATAAAACCTGCACAGGCCAACTCACTTTAGATTCATCACTTAACATAGAAGCATAATTTCTCCCATACCAGAGCAGAAGTTCTTCTTTCATAGTTTGCTGGTACTTGATCGATGTTTAAACATGTGCATATTGTTTTAAAAGCCTCTCTTCCTTTGACCCAGAGAACAAAGGAAATTGTCAACACCGATGTATTAGATACTTTTCTGTATAGCCAGAAATTGTGAACAAATTGCTATCACTCTGATATTGCCTATGGATGGCGTGCTCAATACGCAGCTGTCCAAAATGCATATTAAAATTACTGCTCGAGTATCATTCATAGTTGAATGATCAATTCTGTACTGTGACACTGATTTGTTATGCTCATTCAATGACTTATGGGGACATACTGATAGTCAGTTCCAGCACAAAATATTGGATCGAGAATTCATGTAACATGTTAACAAATCCTATTAATTAAAATTTCCCTGGCAGTTTAAACTTGCGCAGTTTGTTCCTGGAAGTGTGAGAAGAATGACATGGCACCCTTGACAGAGCATCAAGGGCTTGTGTAAACCGGGCTGGCTCTTGAGCCAAAAAGATTAATGAAATGTGAAATAAATAGTGCAAGGTATGTAGTAAGTGAGAATTGTGAATTCAATGTTAATCACTTTTCAAAACAGAAATAGAGAGAAAGAAAAATAGGGTTGAAAGGTAAAATGGCAGATAGATTTTTTTTGTACATCTCAGTTTATCATTTTTATTATAAAATATAAAACAAAAGAGCTGCAGATGCTGGAAATGTGAAACATAAACAAAAATTGTTGGAGAAATGCTGGCAGCATCTATGGAGAGAAAGCTGAACTAACAATTCAGGTTCAGTGACCCTTCTTCACAATAATAAAAATTCATATATTATACATGCTTTGAAAATAATTTGTTGTAAACCTACCTATTATGCATTTTGCTGTATATTATATGTCTGTATTCTGCAAGGTCTTTATTTGCAGTTTCTGTAATTGTTTTTTAATTCATGTTTTTGCAAGCTTGTTTATCATGTTCAGTACATAAGACTTGGAGTCACTTGTATTCCCATGCCCGATTGTTGTCATGCATTCTGTTAGAAACTTACCAGCTTCACCACCCACACGCTGTAGATTGTCATCGTAATTGTAAGACAGGCATTGTTTGCTTTCTTCTCCCCATAAAGAAATTCATGAAGCTCATTTTAGAGGTGTGATAAGATTGAATTAAATAACTTGCTTAGATTGAAGTATTCGTGCAAAATCAGCTACTGTGATGATGTTCTCACGCATTTTATTATATGTTGCTGCTGAGTACTTCACTTTGAAGTATACTATGGATTAGATGCAAAGTGAAGGCCCCTCTTAGTCTAATCTTGCAAAGAAAGGAATCTTTGCTCCACATGCATTTTTGTAATTGATATGCTTGTTACTTCGACTTTGAGTGTGCAGTTCGGATTGTATTGAATTACAAATTTGATGGCTTTCCACCCAATGAAAGGGATTGAGTTGTCACACCACTTTCACATGGAAGACTTTGGGCTGATAGAGAACAGTTTTAATTTTATTACTT
Source organism: Rhincodon typus (assembly GCF_021869965.1). Lineage (NCBI taxonomy): Eukaryota > Metazoa > Chordata > Chondrichthyes > Orectolobiformes > Rhincodontidae > Rhincodon > Rhincodon typus. The sequence continues at coordinate 65,695,300 of NC_063334.1, forward strand.
TAACTTAGTTTGCAGCCAGTGTCCAAAGGTCAAAAACTAATCCACTGTGACATTCAATTATCCTGTAATTTATATTAATAATTCAATTCTCCCCTTGGCAAATATTTGAAAACTCTTGTTTAACCTGTCCTCTTATAGCAAGGAAACTGGTATGCTTATGTCAAAAATTGAGTGTTGAGGTATAAGAGGTCATAAAATTGTTCACGGTGTATTAAAATGGAAACTTAGAATTTTAGAAATTTTAATTTATAATCCAAGTTTCAAATTACAGTACGAATGGAATTTTGTAAGAAAATGTAGATATAATACTTTTTTTGTCTTTTTTTTTAACAGATGGAATTCCTCAGGTTTATTACTTTGGTCCATGTGGCAAATACAATGCTATGGTGCTTGAATTACTGGGACCTAGCTTGGAAGATTTATTTGACCTTTGTGACAGAACCTTTACCCTTAAGACAGTGCTTATGATAGCTATACAGCTAGTAAGTATTCCAATTCTCAACTTTCAATGAAAAAGACCATATTATTCTATTATCAGTAGACTTTGAGTTTTCATATTTGATTACAAATTTGCTTCTAATTTGTTTTTAGAACTTGGAAACATAGGACTTAGAGCAGGAGTAGCCATTTGGCCTTTTGAACCTGCTTTAACATTCAATAATATTGTGATTTATCTCACTGTGACCTGAACTCAAGTGTTTATGTTTCCCACCCATAACCCTCAATTTCATTGCCTCCCAAAAATCTACCTAACTCTATCTTGAATAAATTCACTGGTTCCTCCTGAGATGAACTACTTTTGGGGAAAGAGAATTCGACAGACTCATGATCCTCAGCGAAAAATAAAATCTCTATCTCTGGTTTAAAAGGGGAACCTGTAATTCTTAAACCATGTCCCTAAATTCTACTCTCTCCAACAAGGAGAAACATCCTTTTAGCCTCCAGCCTATCAATCCCTCAGGATTTTATTTTGTTTTGAGAAGATTATCCCTCATCCTTCTGAACTTAGCTGAGTATAGGTCGAACCTGACCAATATTTTCTCATTTGATAAGCACTTCATCTCCAAAAGTTATCTGAGCTGCTTCTAATGCAATTCAGGGATTTACATATACATATTAATCAATTAAACCCTTCTAACTGATTAAAGATTTAACAACATGTTAGGTTTGTTTAGTACGTCCTCATCAGTGGTACGATCCTTTGCTCTTTTACTTATAAATTCTGTGTCTGATACTACCTCTCTCACTAACACCTGAAGAAGGAGTAAGACTCCGAAAGCTTGTGTTTTCAAATAAACCTGTTTGACTATGACCTGGTATAGTGTGATTTCTGACTTTGTCCACCCCAGTCCTTAGGGGAGGCAATGGCCTAGTGGCGTTATCGCTGGACTGTTAATCCAGAGACCCAGATAACGTTCTAGGGACCCGGGTTCAAATCCTGCCATGGCAGATGGTGGAATTTGAAGTCAATAAGTATCTGGAATTAAGAATCTAATGATGACCGTGAGTCCATTGTCAATTGTCAGAAAAAACCATCTGGTTCACTAATGCCCCTTAGGGAAGAAAACTGCCATCCTTACCTGGTCTGGCCTACATGTGACTCCAGACCCACAGCAATGTGGTTGACTCTTAACTGCCCTCTGGGCAATAAATGCTGCCGAGTCAGTGACGCCCTCATCCCATGAATGAATAAATGAAAAAAAAAAGTCCAACACTGGCGCCTCCACATCTTTTTTTTCAAACGAGGCTAAATGTAGTGCTCATGTAGGCTAACCAAAGCCCTGTACAGCTGTGGAAAACTTTCCTACTTTCATTTTCCACTCCCTTTCTGCTCATATTCTGCTTGCTTTCTGAACCACTTGCAGTATCTGCATCCTAATCTTTTGTAATTCATGTACCAGGACACTGGAATCACACTGCACTACCAAGTTTTGCAATCTGTCTCCATTTAAATAGACATAATTTTGATTGTGTCCAGGTTCATATTTTCTCATATTATGATCCATTTACCAAATTTTTGCCCTGTATATTTTTGCAGACTCTCTATTTCCCCTTTACAAATTACTTTCCTACCTATCTTGGTGCCATCAGCAAATTTAGCTACCATACCTTTGATCCCTTCATCCATTCTATATTTTAAGTAGTTGAGGCTACAACCCTGATCTGTGTTCTCTAGTTACAGTTTGCCAACTCAAAAAAAAATCCATTTATTCATTTGGTTCTCCAAGCCTGCTCTGCCATTCATTATGATCATGACTGATCATCAACTCAGTAGCCTGTTCCTGCCTTTCCCCCACATCCTTTGGTACGGTTCCTTACCAAATGTCTTTTGGAAATCCAAGTGCACCACATCTACAGGTCATGTATCCACCTTATTTCAACCAAAACCACTAATAAATTAGTTAACATGAACACCTTTCGCAAAGCCATGTTGTTTATGCTTGATCCCATTTATAATTTTCAAAGGATCTGCCATCACCTTATTAATGGATTTGGCCTGTAGTTCCTGAGTTCTGTCTTTCTCCTTTCTTAAATAAAGAGGTTACATTGGGCATTTTGTGATGTCTTTAAGTGCAGACTAACTCAGAAGCGTTACTTCTGGTAATTCTCTATGATGTTGCAGCCTGTTGCTATCTTGCATCAGTAACATTTCATGCAGTCATTTTCTGGAGTAAAGTTGCAATCTTCGACTTCAAAGTTGGTTTTCCATATCAAATGAGAGATTCACAAGGTAGAGGTCTATCACCTGATTATAATATCCTGCTGGGAAAAAAAATCTAATGTGAAGCTGGAATTTGGTATTACCCTAGAATATTCATTGAATGTTGGCAACCTTCAGATTGAAAACCAAGATTGAGCTTTAAAGCAGCCATCCTACAAGAAAAGATCATCAGAGTCTCTAAAATAAATTAGGTACCGGAGATAATTGAGACAAAATTCAGATAGAATATTGAAACGTTCTCAGAACTTTGAATATTTACGTAGTTGTTCACTTGTAAAAGTGATTTTGTACCAAATTATACGTACTTCAAGTTAATATGTTGTGGAATAGGATCAAATTGATCAACTAGAATTGTTTTGTTTCTGGGTACAAATTTGTCATCAGAAAATACTCAACAAAATTAATAGTGGGGCTTAAGGTATCAAGTTTTGGTGGGAGAACCAAAAAGAGACATAAGAATGTCCTTGATTGCTTGTATGCTTGAAAATTAAAGAAAAGCAATTTAAATCATTAAATGTTTCTTTCTAAAATTGAGATACCAACATGTAGAAAGAGTGAAAACAAAACCAGATTAATTGGCAGTTGATGATTACATAGTACTAAAAGGGTAAAGCTTGTGCTTTACTGTAAAACATAAAATATTTAGTACACAGAAAAAGCTATTTGGTTCATTCTGTTTACTCGAGGAATCCAAAATTAATCTCAATTCCCTGCTTCACTGAAGCTTCCTTTACTCCAAATATTATTCTACTTGTCCCTTGGAACATACTGTGGCCTCTGCCTCAAATACTTTTAATGGCAAAGCAACTTGTGCTAAACAACTCTATGTAAAGAAATATAATTTCTCCTCTCAAACTCAGTGATTATTTTAAATTGATAACCCCTCATCACTGCCTTACCAATCATAGGAAATATCATAAATAGGGCCATGTAAAGTCATAAATGTTGAAGAAGAAATTTGGAAAATATCCCCCTTTTCTGCTTCAGTAAAATTAATCACAGCATCTCCAAACTCTCCTCATAATTATACTTTGACCAGAATGTTGCTGTGGTGAGAATCTATTCTACAGGTTCTCCTTAGCTTTACTCTCTGTGGCCTAACTGCTCCCTTGTGCAAATGCAAGATTATATGTTTGGTTATTACATATTGTGCCTTTGTTTATAAATTCCAAAATGCACCAATGACATTTATTCCACATTATCTACCTTCAAATTTTGAACAATTTTGTCTTAGAGTGCCGGGGTACGTCTGTCATTCTATGTCTTTCAATATTTACTCATCGTGTGTTGACGAATTTTCTGTTTTCTTCACAAATGATTCACCTGGATGCAATTTGATGTGAAACTGTGTTAAATCCTCGAGAGATATTTTACACTTCTCCTCCTTACTGAACACTAACTCCTTTTCAATTTATAACAAATTTTGATATCATAGAGAGAGAAGTATTATAGAATGCCTACAGTGTGGAATGATTCCATGGAGATAAATCTAGAACAAAAGTGAATCCAGTGGGACACCCTTGGGTACATCCTTGCAAACTCTACTCCAATCTAAAGAAAACCATTTATGCTTTGCTTCTCATCAATCAGTCAGTTTCCATTCGCTTTGCTTCATTTCTTATAATATTATATCCCTGATTTTTTTGGAGCAAAACTTACTAAATCAGTTATTAAAATCCTTAGAGACGATCTTCAACTGTGTAAATTACCTTTTCTGAAATTTCTTTTACAAATTTGTCACCAACAGTAGTTCCCTAAATTTTTCAATATTCAATAATTTTATCTTGTGTAGATTCCAGGAATTTGCATATAACAAATCTTGAAGTGGCGTTCTAATTCAAATTCTTCCCCTTGAACAAATTGTTGCATTTGGCTGTTCTCCTGTACTATGTAACAATTTGCATTTGCCCATCTCAGCTCATGTGCTAAAACCCTCTCATGCCTTTGTTACTTCCATACACAGCCATTCTAATACACTCCTCCTCATCACCCACATTTAACCATTAGTAAACTGGAGGTGTTAGAAAATTCACATGTTTGTGTCTAAACTTATAGCAAGCCCCATTCCACGCTTTGACTTCCGGCTTCAGAAGTTGCTGCCGCACATGGATCTTGGAGCTCAGCGCAATGGGGAAAAAATTAGAGGGAGTGTTGTCTGACCCCCTCTTTGCCTGCTAACCTACATTGGTTTCAGGTCAAGCAAAGTTTTGATTTTTAAAATTCTCGCTCTGTTTCAAAATGTTTCTCTACCCTCATTTCTCCTTGTTATGGTAATCTCCTTCAGTCACTCACACCCTTCATGATATCGGAAATAATCTAATTTTGGTTTCCTTTGCACCCTGAATCACTGAGCTATTCCCATCTCCTGTTTGGACTTTCATGGGGTCCTGATGCACGTTTCAGCCCTATGTCTGATCTTCAGTGATTCGGAGACTGAAAAATTTGGGCTCATGTCTACTGTTTCCTTTCTGACTTTCTACTTATGATTAGCACCCAGTGACTGATGCCTTTTGTACTTCTGTTTTTTTCTCTTGCAACCAATTTTATTTATATTTACGTTGATCATAATTGTTTCACATATTTTTTACCACAATGTGTATGTAAAATGAAGTGCAGTGTTGAATATCTCTGACATTTCTTCCTTTCTCAAAATCAGTTTTACCCCTTGGCAGGCACTGACTATTCCTTAGAATATTTTTAAATCATAAATTTGCTTTCTAAATTTAATCTCTTTCCTTTAATTTTTCCCCATTTCCCTTGGAGGAATGTTTTTACTTTTGATATCTTTTTCTCATTTTTCTATTCTGTGCTTGATGCCTTTTAATACTATTGGGTACTTCGCTCTTTTACTGTTGTCTTCCTTATTTTTGTTTTCTTTGTCCACTTGCATAATGATTTCAACTATGTATTTCAATTGCGTTCTGCTTAATTTTCTTACCCACAGTTTTTTATCTCATTAAATTCCCTGAAAGTAAATCAAGCAAGGAAGGAAAGTCTAAGCAAAGATAGGAAGTGCTGAAGTATGAACGGCATGACTTTAGTCCTCCGTTAAACATTTCTACGTGTCTACACCCTAGCTGTCAAGTTACTGTATCCCTTTTTCTCTCTGGAGATTTCTTCCGAATGACTGATATACATGGTTGCTAAGCGCCACTGCTCAGTTGAACAGCAATTGTTTTCGAGCTCTTAAACTCATTATAGTATTCAAATCTGTAGTACTTTAGAGGATTAGATATTTTGATATGCATCTGTGTGGGTGACACAAATGCACGGTCAGTGGAATAGTGAAATAGCACTGCTTCAGCTCACTGAGCAATATACATAGTACTTATTTTAAAAACTGGAGGAAACACCTAGGTCCCTTTACATGCTATATTGACTTTCAGCAAAGCTCCTGCTTAACGTAAATATTCTTGAGCTTGTCATGATTAAACAGTACTTGAGGGAAGTGGAAATGTACTGTTAGAATTAGTGCTTTTTCTGATGAAGGGTCTAGGCCCGAAACGTCAGCCTCTCTGCTCCTACGATGCTGCTTGGCCTGCTGTGTTCATCCAGCCCTGCACCTTGTTGTCTCTGTTAGAATTAGTCTTTATTTTTGAAGTACCAAATTGGGATCCATAAAATGAAACCTGTTTCATTGAAGGGTCTATGCTTCGCATCCATACTTGAGTTTTCTTTTTCAGCAGAGGTATATTTTTGATGAAGAACAAGTAGTTAAACGCCAACTAATTAAAACTTCTGTTAAAAATATCGTAACTTCAATGATATGTTTTTTTTCCTCATTTTCTGTAGTATTTAAATTAGTTTATTAAAAATTGTCTGCAAATTGTATTTAGCATTTGAAATATTATGTTTTCATTAAAGATTATTCTCATCAATAATTGATTACCTTTTGAAATTACAAATATGTTGAAAACCTCAACTTCACGGGCTCTACCAGAATGTGTGTACATAGAGCTTTTCTGTTCCATTGAAATAGGCTGTATTTTTGGAGTTTGACAGTTTGCTCCACGTGCAGATATTTCTCAACCTTGCTTTTTGTGCAGTACTTCTGCTCATAAAACTTGTCTCTCAAAATCAGCAGTAAAAAATAAGCAAAAACTCACAAAGGCTGTCACCAGCCCTTGTTAACAATGTTCCGCACACAGAGTACAATGAACTCCATTGAGTATAAAGAGCAAAGAAAGGCTTGCACTTGTACGGCACCTTTCACAACCTCAGCAATCCCAAATTGTTGTACAGCCGATGAATTACTTGTGAAATGTAATCAGTAATTTAAGAAACACAGCTAAACAGTGTATGGCAAATCCAGAAATTGAAAGTGATGAGTACCAATGGTCTGTTCTATTGATGTTGATTGAGGGTTAAACGTGGGTCATGACACCAGGGGCAACTCCCTTGATTTGAAAATGTGCTGTGGCACTTTTCCTAGCCACCTGAGAGGGCAGCCTGGACCTCAGTTTGAAAGATGCAGGCCTTAATTGTGCCATTCTGGGGAGTCAGGCTGGATATACACTCAAATCTCTGCAGTGGACTTTGAAACACACAACTTCCCAAATCAGAGGAAAAATGCTACCAATCCCACCTTTCTGCTGTGTAAAGACGTATGTTCTAACATTTGATAATGTAAAATCAGCTACTCTGTGTATTTGTGTTTATTCTACTATCACCTGAGAACCCAAAATGTGATGACTTTATTGAAAGCTGTTTCAAACCCAGCTTTCTGTCATTGGAGCACAATAGAATGAAAATAGAACTGATAAAATCCAGCATAAGTATTCCTAGTTCAGGGTTTTTACTTTCTTTTTATCGAATGTCTTTGTATGTATAATATATATACTTTGTAAAAATTATTTTTTAATATTATTTTATCGAACATTGATTTGGAGTTCAGTAGTGTATAAATTGGTAAGTACTGATGTGCAAAAATAGAATTGAATTTCAGCTCATTAGTTGAAACATGTAACTGTATAGAAGAAGGAAATGAAAAGAAAGAAAAAACGTAAGAGAAAAGATGACATTCTTTCATTGGAACAGCATCAAGGATGTTTCAAAATGTAAAAATAAACCTATAAGAACAGGAGTAGGGTATTTACCATTACGAGCCTGCTCTGCCATTCAGTAACAGGGTGACTGATGTGATTAGTTATAACTCCACTTTTCTACTTGCCTCCTTGATCAGAAATCTGTCTAGTCTAGCCTTGAATATATTTAATAACCCAGTCTCCACTGCTCACTCTGGAAGACAATTCCAAACACTAATGATGCTCTGGGAGTAGAAATATTTCCTTGTCGTCTTTAATGGGCTGCCACCTATTTTTAAAATGCACCCAGGTCTAGATCTTGTTGAGGTACTCTCAGCAACTATCTTGTCAAAGTCCCTCAGGATCTTCCATGTTTCAAGAAGAACACCTCTCATTCTTTTGATCTCCAGTGTGTATTGGTCTATCCTGCTTAACCTTTCTTCAGAAGGCAAATCTCTTCTCCCAAGAACCAGGAATGAACCTTGTCTGAAATGCTTCTAATGCAAGTATGCTCCTCTTTAACTGAGGTGACCAGAACTGTGTGCATGGTACTAGTGATGTTGTCTCACTAATGCCCTTTACAGTTGTAGAAAGACTTCCCTTCTTCTAGACTCTAAACATCTTTCAGTAATTGCCAACATTCAGTTTCCCTTTCTAATTATTTGCCACGCCTACATGCTGACTTCCTGTGATTCTTGTATAAAGACACCCAGATCCCCCTGTCCTGCAGCATTCTCCAGTCTTTCTTTATTTAAATAATCTTCTCAAGTGGACAACCTCATGTTTTCCTACACAATGCATCATCTGCCAAACCTTTGCCCAATTACTTAACCTATCCATATCCCTTTGCATGCTTTTTGTATCCTCCCTACAACTTGCTTTCCTCCCCATCCAATATCGTCAGCAAATTTAGCTACAATACAGTCGATCCATTTATTTAAGTCAATAATAAATAGCATAGATAGTCAAGGTCCCAGCACTGACCTTGTGGCACTCAACTAGTCAGCTTCCCATCCTGAAAATGACCCATTCATCAAGACACTCTGTTCCCTGCTAGCTCTGTTAGTTAGCCAATCCTCTGTTTGTGCTGATATATTAACCCCAGCACCATAAGGTATAGCTATGTGTAATAACCTTTTATTGAATGCCTTTTGGTAATCTAGAAACATGTCATCTACTGGTTCCTTTTTATGCACCCTACTTGTTACATCCTGAAAAAAAACTAAGGAGTTTGTCAAATACAACTTCTCTTCAATAAAACCACATTAGTTTTTTTTTTGATTTTCTAAATCTTGTTGGTCTAACTCTTTAATAAAGGAAACTAGTATTTTCCCTGTGACTGAAGTTAGACAAACTGGCCTAGTTTCCTGCTATACGTCTCCCTCCTTTCTTGAGCAGAGTAATTATGTTTGTGGTTTTTAAATCCACTTCATAAAGCCTAGGGAATTTTGAAAGGTTATGACAAGGATTGCTGCTGGGTCCACTATTTTTCGTCATTTATATAAATGATTTGGTTGTGAATATACCTTCCTCAGAACTGATCATCGGACCCGAAACGGTAACTCTCATATTTTTCTTCACTGATGCTGCCAGACCTGCTGAGCTTTTCCAGCAACTTCTGTTTTTGTTCCTGATTTACAGCATCCGCAGTTCTTTCGGTTTTCATTGAGTATAGGATTTGGGAGGTCATTTTGTGGCTGTACAGGACAATCGGTTAGGCCACTATTGGAATATTGTGTGCAGTTCTGGTCTCCCTTCCAAAGGAAGGATGTTACGAAACTTGAAAGGGTTCAGGAAAGATTTACAAGGATGTTGCCAGGGTTGGAGCGTTTGAGCTATAGGGAGAGGCTGAATAGTCTTGGGCTATTTTCCCTGGAACATCAGAGGTTGAGGGGAGACATTATAGAGGTTTATAAAATCATGAGGGGCATGGATAGGGTAAAGTGGCAAGGTTTTTTCCCTGGGGTGGGGGAGTCCAAAACTAGAGGGCATAGGTTTAAGGTGAGAGGGGAAAGATTTAAAAGGGACCTAAGGGGCAAATTTTTCACGCAGAGGGTGCTGTATGTATGGAATGAGCTGTCAGAGGAATTGGTGTAGAGGCTGGTACAATTACAACATTTAATGGCATCTGGATGGGTATTTGAATAGGAAGGGTTTAGAGGGATGTGGACCAAATGTTGGCAAACGGGACTAGATTTATTTAGGATATCTGGCCAGCATGGATGAGTGGGACTGAAGGATCTGTTTCCCCACTGTATATCTCTATGACTTTAAATGCATCCATTACCTCTATGGCCACTTCTTCCAAGACCCCAGGATGCTGCCCAAAAGTTCCAGGGCACTTGTCAGCCTGAAATGTCTTTAGTTCCTGATTACGTTTCTCCCTCCTTTTTTTTAGACCTAAATGGAATGTGGGTGTCCTTGGGATTTGTTGCACATCCCTCATTGCCCTTGAAATGAGTGGCTTGCTAGGCTAGAATTGAGTTGAAAGTTGACTGCATTGCTGTGAATCTGGAGCCACATATAGGCTGGAGGACGGCAGAATGCTTTCCCTAAAGGAATAACATGGGTTTTTACTGCAATTGACATGGGTTGTCAAGGTCACCATTACTGAGACTAGTTTTATATTCCAGATTTATTAACTTTTCCTCTGATTTTGTACTATTCTAGGCTTTTTAAGTTTATTTTTATTTCCACAAGTGTGCTTTCATTTAACCAGTTTTGTGATGAAGAGTTTGGACAGAAGATATACAATCCTTGGTGCCACCGTGTAGTATTATCAAATAGATTTTATTTACAACTTTAATTTCTCTCATCCCTCTGTATGGCATTGTTCAATTAATGATTGTATTCAGATAAAAACAATGTAGTTTTTGCTATTGTTTTGCCAAGCTAAGCTATTAGACCAGATGGGGAGTTGTCTTTTTCATTATATTGAGAAAACGAGATTCCAGACAGCCTGTGAGAGTGCTTGTAACAGTTCCACACACATCAAGAATGCATACCATAGCTAAAGATCAACTTGTTTATATTGTGTTATGTTTTAGAAAGATTTAGACTGAGTTGCGACAATTTTTTTGGGTTCAATAATCCATGACTGTTCAAATGAAGTGTGTGTGTTAACCTTGTCTCGGTGGCAGCCTTTTGTTTGACCTTGGTTTCAATCCACACTGCAGTGAGTTGAGTACTTCTTCCAAGCCTGAGCTCCAGTGCAATACTGAGGGAATGTGTTTTTTCTTAAGAGATATACTGTTTCAAGTAAGACATGCAGATGAAGCACTGATACCCTTTCAAACAACAGATGATCCATGGAGATCCTATTCAGAATTTCAATCTGAAATGTGGCCTGGCTGTATGGAGGAACAATATTGAAGGTTGCTTGGCCTGCTGTGTTCATCCAGCCTTGCACCTTGTTACCACAATATTGAAGGTTGTTTTCTTTTAAAAAAATTGTAGAATTTGTGCAAAGTTGGTAGCCTCTGCATTCTGAGCTTGCAAAAGGTTGCCAATTTTCTGACTTCTGTGGGAAGGTTGAGTCAGTGCATTGTAATCCTATCCCAATTCAGTTTTGTATTAGCACACTGACCTCCATGGTCAAGTCCTGAGTGTAAGCATCCTGGCTTTAAAACTGGGATGTGCTACCTGTAAATATTTAGTTCCGGGCTATTGACAATGACAAAACTATTTATTAACTGTAATAAGTTGACAGTGTACCAACTAATGTACCAGGCCATGGGTGATGTTACAAGTGTTTGCAGTCACATTTGGAGTAATGGTTGAATGAGTTCCAAAATCTTTGAAGTCAGCACTTTTTTTCTCATGGTGAATAATGTTTTGGATACTGATTTTTTTTTTTTAGTTTACATAAGCTTTATTAAGGATATCATGATTTGATGTTTTGTTTTATTTTATTTTCTTCTTTCTTCACTTCCTCCTTCAAAAAGATTTCCCGAATGGAGTACGTGCACTCTAAGAACTTGATATATAGAGATGTAAAGCCAGAAAACTTCTTAGTGGGACGACCGGGAAGCAAAAATCAGAATGTAATTCACATAATAGATTTTGGCCTTGCTAAAGAATACATAGACCCAGAGACAAAAAAGCACATCCCTTACAGAGAACACAAGAGCCTTACTGGAACAGCCAGATATATGAGCATTAATACCCATTTAGGAAAAGGTAAGTAACTTCTGTCTGACTATCTGCCTTGTTTATTGCTTGATAACTGGTGTGTGTTCTTATAAAAATAATTATATGTATTTAACTAGAATTATTTGTTTGATTGAAAGCATGAATTTAAGTTGTGATGAACTATTACTTGTCTTTTGTACTTCATACTGTTGAGACATTTCACTTGAGTACTATGGATGTTAATCTTTAAATCTCCAAAAATGGAGATTGCCTTATTTGCAGCATTTCAAAATAAATCACTTGTATTGTTGTAAGTTTGCCATTTTGAAATGCCATTGTAGCACAGTGGACATATTTTTGCTGTACAAAAGGTGGAGGCAGTTGCATTGTAGTGATGTACTTGAACTAGGTATTCAGAAGCCCAGGCTAGTGCTGTGAGGTCCAAATCTCAGTAAAGCTGCTGATGGAATTTAAATTAAATAAAGAAATATAGAATAAAAAATCTCAGTAATAGCAATCTTGAAACAATCATCAATTGATACATATCCATCTGGTTTGCTAATATCCTTTTAAAGAAGGAATCCTGCCACCCTTTCCAATCTAGTCTCCAGATATGTCACTCCAGATGAATACCAACCTACCCTCTGAAAAGGCCAACCGAGCCACTCAGTTCAAGGGGAATTAGGGATGGGTAGCAAATGTTGACATAGAGTCGTACAGCACGGAAACAGACCCTTTGGTCCAACTTGTCCATACTGACCAAATTTCCCAAACTAAACTAGTCCCACTTGGCTGTGTTTGGCACATATCCCTCTAAACCTTTCCTATTCATGTACCTATCCAAAATAACCATACCTGCGTCTGCCATTTCCTCTGGCAGTTCATTCCACATATGAACCACCCTTTGTGTGGAGTGATGATATTCAGTAGATGTTGTGTGGAGCAGCACTCGCCCCAAACCTCTGCTGTTTAAAATCATACAAAGCTTTTGGCTTTCACACTGTGGGAGTCAGATGACCAAGCCGTGTTGGTGTTTTGGCGAGAGAGGTTTGTAGAAGAAGCAGCTATCTTTGAGACAAAGGCTTGTATTGCAGATATCCAGTTGTCTGTGATCTACTGCAGGGGTTATGTGGAAAGTCATTGACACATTTTGTAAGGTAAGTGTAACATGCAACTCCATTGTATAAAAGTTTGTCTTGGAGACTATCATTTCTGTAGCAAGTTAAAGACAACTGTGAGCATTCCAGATCCACCAGGAGATACCAGTTTTCTAGCAAATGAGAGGAGGTTTTAGAAGGTTATTATCAAGGCCACTTACATAATTCTGGCAGACATCCTTGTGGGTTGTATGCTGGGTGTTAAAACAGTCACTAATATTTATATGGATGGGTACTGACATTTTCTTAGTTCATTTTTGACAGTAGTTAATCTTAAATTGTAATTGAATGGAAGTGTGTATGTTTTATCAGATATTGAACATATAAATTTATGACAATATGACCTGCTTGTTCAGAGAATAATTCTAGTTTGCCTTTTGTAGTTTACAATGTGAGGGGACAGGTATTCTCATTCATCTCACATATATGGTATTATTTAAGAATATTTAGTGAGTTCCCTCCACTTCGGCTTCGGGTTTTACTGTCTTTTTTTTTCCCTGAAAGCAGACGTCTTCTATGAACCAGAAGCTAAAACCTGACTCTTGCAATCTGAGACTGTTAGTACCCACTGCACACAATTTGTCTCCAAGTCATGAAAGAAGCATGTATTATCAAAACACCATACTGTAAGACACAATGCCTGAATTCATTAACTTCTGACTAGATGCTGTGCGTTTCCTGCATTTGTTTTTATTTCAGATTTGCAGCATCCATAATACTTACCTATTTATCTATTTGAATGATGTTCGTTGAGTGATGAGAGTTGGCCAGAACAACACTAAAATTCCCCTGCTGTTCAAATTGTGCCATCACTTGTGTTATCAATTGGCAAGGTGAGGTTCTAGAAGACTGGAGGTTGGCTAACGTGGTGCCATTATTTAAGAAAGGTGGTGAGGAAAAGCCAGGGAACTATAGACTGGTGAGCCTGACATCAGTGGTGGCAAGCTGTTGGATGCTATCCTGAGGCACAGGATTTCTATGTATTTGGAAAGGTAAGGGCTGATTGGGGATAGTCACTGTGGCTTTATGCATGGGAAGTCATGTTTCATTAAGTTAATTGAATTTTTTGAAGAAGTAATGAAGAGGACTGATGAGGGTCGAGTGGTGGACGTAATCTATATGGACTTCAGCAAGGCCTTTGACAAGGTTCCACCTAGTAGATTGGTTAGCAAGGTTAGATCACATGGAATACAAGGAGAACTAGCCATTTAGGTGCAGAACTGGCTCGAAGGTAGAAGTCAGAGAATGGTGGTGGATGGTTGCTTTTCAGACTGGAGGCCTGTGACCAGCTGTGTGCCACAAAAATTAGTGTTGGGTCCATTGTTTTCATCATTTATATAAATAATTTGCATGTGAATGTAAGAGCTATGGTTAGTAAGTTTGCAGATGACACCAAAATTAGAGGTGTAGTGTACAGCAAAGAAGGTTACCTCCGAGTATAACAGGATCTTGAGCAGATGGCCAATGGGCTGAAGAGTGGCAGATGGAGTTTAATTTAGATAAATGTGAGGTGCTGCATTTTGGAAAGGCAAATCAGGACAGTACTTATACACTTAATGGTAAGGCCCTGGGGAGTGTTGCTGAACAAAGAGACCTTGGAGTGTAGGTTCATAGTTCCTTGCAAGTGGAGTCACAGGTAGATAGGATAGTGAAGACGATGTTTGGTATGCTTGCCTTTATTGGTCAGTGCATTGAATGTAGGAGTTGGGAGGTCATTTTGTGGCTGTAGAGGACAATTAGTTAGGCCATTGTTGGAATTGGTGTGCTATTCTGGTCTCCGTGCTATAGGAAGATTGTTGTGAAACTTGAAAGGGTTCAGGAAAGATTTACAAGGATGTTGCCAGAGTTGGAGGGTTTGAGCTAAAGGGACAGGCTGAATAAACTGTGGCTATTTTCCCTGGAGCATCAGATGCTGAGGAGTGACCTTTATAGAGGGTTATAAAATCATGAGGGGCATGGATAGGGTGAATGCACAAGGTCTTTCCCTGGGGTGGGGGAGTCCAAAACTAGAGGGCATTGGTTTAAGGTGAGAAAAGAAAGATTTAAAAGGGACCTAAGGGGCAACTTTTTTCATGCAGAGGATGGTGTGTATGGTGTGAGCTGTCTGAAGAGGCTGGTACAATTACAACATTTAAAAGGCATCTGGATTGGTATATGAATAGGAAGGGTTTAGAGGATATGGACCAAATGCTGGAAAATGAGACTAGATTTCCCTAGGATATCTGATTGACATGGACAAGTTGGACCGAAGGGTCTGTTTCTGTGCTGTACATCTCTATGACTCTATGACATTCAGCTGAGAGGACAGATATGACATTGATTTAAGATTCCATCTGGTAGGCAGAGCCTTGGGCAGTGTTGCTTGAAAGTCTTGGTTTACAGTATGTTTAGTGGTTAGTATTTTTTAATGGACTGTGCCTGACTTGTACCTGTCTTAGAATTTTTCTTTTTTGAGTAATACAATGCTACGATTTTGAACTTGTAGTCTGAAGAAGATAAGTTGAAACATTTAAAAGAGATTGTTAGAGGTGTTTGAGGATGTGGGGATTGATAAGAATTTACTTTTTATGAACCAACAGAAAGACTTGTGAGCACAAGCTTTTAAACAGTGTTCCCAAGACCGTTATATCTGTGATCTTACAAGCATGTCTTTCCGTTTGTATGAATTAATTTTTAAACCATCTTGCAATATTAAAAGTCTTTTACTTCACCTGAAATAAGCTGTGATACTAAGTGAAATTTCTTAGTGAACTGAAGCATTAGCATGTTCCTTTTTGTTGTGGGATGGGATGGTGTGTGGTGGTGATGGGAGGAGAATTGTCCCATCGTACTTTTCATCATTCATATAAATGATATGGATGTGAATATAGGAGGTATGGTTAGTGAGTTTGCAGATGACATGAAAGTAGGTGGTGTAGTTGACAGTGAAGATTATCTCTGAGTACAACAGGACTTTAATCAGATGGGCCAACGGGCTGAGGAGTGGCTGATGGAGTTTAATTTAGATAAATGTGAGGTGTTGCATTTTGGTAAGGCAAACCAGGGTAGGACTTACACAGTTAATGGTCAGGCCCTGGGGAGTGTTGCCGAACTAAAAGACGTAGGGTTGAAGATGCATAGTTCTTTGAAAATGGATTTGCAAGTAGACACGGTGGTGAAGAAAGTGTTTGGCATGCTTGCCTTCAATGGTCAGAACATTGAGTATAGGAGTTGAGATGTCGTGTTATGGCTGTACAGGACATTGTTGAGGCCACTTCAGAGTGCTGCATACAATTCTGGATCGGCCTTCTATAGGAATGATGTGGTTAAACTTGAGAGGGTGCAGAAAAAATTTACAAGAATGTAGCCAGGGCTGGAGGGTTTGAGCTACAGGGAGAGGCTGAATAGCCTGAAGCTTTTTTCCCTGGAGCGTCGGAGACTCAGGGGTGACCTTTATAGAGGTTTATAAAATCACGAGAGGCATGGATATGGTGAGCAGCCAAGATCTTTTTCCAAGGGTGTGGGAGTCCAAAACTAGAGGACATAGCTTTAAGATGAGAGGGGAAAGATTTAAAAGGATACAAGGATTAACTTTTTCTCAGAGGGTGGTGTATGTATGGAACAAGCTGCCAGAGGAAGTGGTGGAGGTGGGTACAACCACAACATTTAAAAGGCATTTGGATGCGTACGTGCATAGGAAGGATTTAGGAAGGGATATGGGACAAATATTGGCAAATGGGACTAGGTCAGTTTAGGATATCTGATCAGCATGGACATGTTTGATCAAAGGCTCTGTTTCCGTATTGTATAACTGTATGACTCTATAACAGAATGCTGCTTTAATTTTCGGGTTGTGAGGGAGAGGTGAAAAATTTACCAAAGTATCAATAAGTTCTCCGTTGTGGCATTTTGAGAGTGACTGGTGAACTCTAGTGTGTACAATTGAATAGCTTACAACAGAAAATTTAAATGTCCCTCATATATGCATGTTTGAATTAGTTCTATGAAAATATCAATTTTTATGTATAAAGATGCTTCATGCTTAATGAGATCACAGTTTGCGAACACTGCAGAGAACTGATTTGTTTTCACTTTAGGCCTTATACTTTTGTTATAATGGTTGGCATTTGGGCTGTGAGTGCTGCAGAGATTGAATGAATGTGTTTTGACCTTAGTTTTGCTTAATGCAGAACTATCTGTAAGCATGTATTTTGAGTAGATGCTCAAAATATTACTGGAAGAGTTAGCCATGAAATTAGTACATGAAGCAGAAAACTCCAGTTGTTATGTAGCAGAAGGTATTGGTTCTTTGGTAAGTAGCAATGTTGTTCTTTGTCAATTTTCATATAATGGTTATATCTACAACTGGTCACGAGTGATTCCATTCAGAGTAGTAACAATAAAATTCATTGTATTGAAAAAGAAATGGATATCTTAAGCAGTGAAAAACAATAATTGTTAATAATTGTATAAATAATGACCCTTTTTCTAAATAATAAATGAAGACTGCATTTATTTATGCAACTACGCTTGGGATTGTTTTGGACATTTTTCAAAATGGTCATGCTGTTGAATGAAGGTACTGAATATGTACAGTATTGGATGCTGGTACTTTACATTGGACTGGAGAAGATAACATTTGTATGGCTTTTGCGAAATACGTTTGTTGTCTGTATTTAATTATTATTTTTCTTGTTTGGTACATTCACAGTGTTGCAATCTTTATTGTCCTTCAATCCAGTTATGTATGAGGGAAAAGCAATGATGCTTTAGAAAAGTGAAAATAAAGTGTAATACTGTTGGAGGTATAATTGATGTTGAAAATGAGGACCACTTCAATGTATGGGTTGCTGTGATCCTTAAAGCTGTCCTTACAATTAGTGTTGGATAAGATTGTGGTGTAATGATTTACCACTGGTCAAGTAAATCTGGAGGGCCAGGAAAATGCCCTGGGGGACAAACGTTCAAATCTCACATGGCAGCTGGAATATGAAGCAGTCACTGTGATTGTGATCAAGAAATTTTTATTTTTTTAACAACGATCTGGTTCTCTGATGTCCTTCAGGGAAGGAAATCTGCTTTCCTACCCGGTCTGGTTTATATGTGATATTTGGACCACAACAATGATGTTGACACTTAACTCCCCTCTGAAATGGCTCAGCAAGTTACTGAGCTCAGGAGCAATTGGGAAGGAGCAACCCATGTTGGTTTTACCATCCATTGCCCACATACCATGACAGAATAAAGATCAAAGTAAAATATGTATGTAGCAGTAACTGTGATCGTGACTAAATTTTGTACAGGTTATAAACTTGCATATGTTCCCAAGTGCTGCCAAGTGTGTCAAACCTATCAGAAAATACAAATTGAAAAATGTTTAAATTTAAACTGAGCGGTAATTTGTGATATACTGAACATCACCTGTAGAAACGGAGGGAGCTGAGGACAAGATGTAACTTCAAGAGAACATCCTTCATTCTGATATTATAAATAACATTTGTAACATCTAATATAACACTTTTTTATGTAAGAAGACTCCATTTATTTTGGTTGTTGGACAGATCCTGAAATGAATGCTGTGTTCATTCTTATACCCCTGCCTTCTACATAAGACTGTTGACTTCAATAGAATTCGATCTCCACTTGTGTTTTACCCAGCCTCTCTATCCTAAACTTGTACGTGATTTAAGTAGCACAGAATCTAAGTAAAATCCAACACATACGTGTCTCTCTTTCTCTTTCTCACTCTCTTTCCTTCTCTCTGTCCCTCTCTCTCTGTCTGTCTCTCTCTAAATAAAAGGAAAATACTGTAGAGCTGTCAAGGTTGGTTATTAATAATCTATGCCTTGGAATTCCCAACTGCAGTTGTTTAACTATTTTACCATCTAGATGATGTCCTGAGTGCAGCATTATATTTTTAGTTCTCTCCTTTAAAGCTGACAAGTGTCTGAATTGTTTCATGTCCATTTCACTGCACTTCTTGTGTCAATTGTCATTTACTGGGTACAGGATACATTATTTCAGTAGTCTACTGAACAACATGGTACTGAAAAATATGTTTAAAGTAATGTACTTTGATGAAAGCTCAAGTTGATGCAAGGTCACATTCCTAGAGCTCCTGTCCTAATAGCACTGTGGATGTACTTACCTTCAATAGACTGTAACAGCACAACAAGCAACATCTGGATAGAAATGACAACCGCAAACCAACGCAGGCTGTTATGCACTAGACAATAATTGGTATTTAAACAGAGAGGCTGAGACCACACTTTGTGAAAGCTTTATTTCAGTTAACTACACCCCATGAGACACTCATATCACTGATTATATATATTTTTAATCAACCTGTTTAGATTGGATATAACACCCCTTTGGAACATGTGAGACTTGAACCCATGCCTCCTAGTTCCATGATGAGAACAGTAGAAGTACATCATAAGGGCCCTCCCTCACCACTGCTTAGTAGCTTCTAACAAGTGTATATATGCACTTGACACCCACTTACCACAACTAATATATCCATATCCTGTTCCCTCATTCTCTTGAACCCATCAAGACCATTGCTACAGACCATATTAGATGATAACAGATTTCCCTTTTTTCTTTTCAAACCAATCTACATAAAAAAAAGTATTTAAAAACAAATAAGACATACTAACTGACAACATATGTACATTTGTTCTTTGCATATTAAAGTTCCAAGGGTCCTTTTTGGGAGAGTATCCAACATTTTGTTTAGCATCTATTTTAAAACTAAAATACTGATCTTCATTCTTTTCTCATTCTAACAATCTATTGAGTGTATGTTACAAAATAATGACTTGTCTTAATGTAGTACATGATGTGTTTGGTGCTGAATCCCTTTTTAGAATTTCTTCCAATGTTTTCATGAAGAAAAATGCCATATCCACTACCTCACCAAAAGTAAATGTTACTGACACTAAGATACTTTTACTTCTTTTCTGTTTATTTCAGCTTCCTAAACTAAAGAGTAATATTTGCCTCCCTACCCACAAGGGATATTAAAAACCTACCTCTCAATTCATCATAAGAGATTTGCATGAAAAACATCACATAAAACAACAAGTTTCATGTTTCTGCCATTTCCCAATGTTGGAAACTTTAAAAACACAATGTTCCATTTTTAATTTTTTTCTAATATTTTGTTTGCCTGAATGAAAAACCTTCCACCTTGGGAGTTTCAACTGTTGTACTCTATTCTATCACTTCACAACTGGCATCTGGCCTTGTCTGGTTGCCCAGCCAAATCAGTTGTCTAATTAAACTTTGGAGTTCCACCATTTCAGTTGTTGAAGCACCTGCATCTTTTTCTAAGGCCCTGCTTTGATAAACAGTGAGGGTGCTAACATTTTCCAAATAAGATTGCTGATGCAAAGTGACAGTTGGTCTATTCTGCCTTCTAGCTTCAAATTCTGCTTTTAAGTCATTTATGATAATCTTTGCAAGTTCACTGTTCCCACCCTGTTTTAAAAAAAAATCATCTGCATGCTTCGTAAAGATGCCTGGAAGCTGCCCCTCATGAAGCCAGTGAATCATGGCAGGGAATCCTTTCAATTGAAGGCAACCCAGGTTTAATCAAACAGACCTCACTGAGAAGTCCCAACTCTAGTAGCATCATTTAGGCAATATATTCTTTTAACTTTCAAATGTTCCCACTGTGCCTCTTTTTGAAGATAAAGAAACATTTCCATCTTGAATCAGTCTTCCTGAAGAAATATAATTTTCGTATTACTTGATCTAGACTCCTAAGCTTTTGTTGCGAATAAAGCCAGGAAAACTTTCAAAATTGCTTTACTTGCTGTCAGTGAATCTTCTCTTATGTCTTGGTTCCCCAGTTTTTCTTGAAATTGTTGTGCCACTACCCTTGCTTTATCCTTTAAAGTCCCATCAGTGAACACCTTTTCTGTGCATATTCACGTAGGATTCCCCGTTGGTACTATATTTCCTAGATTTGGTGACAATTACTATCCAAATACTCTATCTTACCTTCTGTCTCTTTCCAGACTGCTATTTTTGACTTCCCCTGCTATCAATAGGATTATCTAAAACTTTCTCTGATTTTTTTTTAAAGACATATTGACTCCCAGACTATTGTTTGTGCTTGCAATGCATTTTCTCGCCTTCCAATTTTGTATTTCATGGTGCCAGTCTCTTCCCCATGCTTTACTAGTAATAGTCACATTTCCCCATTGATTAGTTCTTTCTGGTAACTACTTGACTTTAGTGCCCATTTTTGGCAGTTGTCCTTTGGAATCAGTGAGGTCTCATTGTTCATCATCAGTCACACTGTCAGTTGCAGCAGTTTGATTCTCATAATCTGTGTAACATCTGGGGTTAGAAATTGTTACTTTTGATAACTTCTTCAGAAACTGCAAATTTGTTATTCATACCAAGCAACCTTGAAGATTGTACCAAACAGTCTGGTTCCTGTACTGCACGGCTATTATTTTGCCATCTTTACCAATAACAATGCCAGCACAGATTGGCGATTTCCAAATGAAGTCTTGCATACAATGTACCAAATTCCTTTATGTACTTTTTCATGTTACAGTAGTCTCCAATTTATGAACGTCTGACGTCCAAACACTTGTACTTAAGAGCACGGACCCATACGTGGTTGTAATTTTAAAGACCCACCAGTAATGTTTCCTGTACTTACAAATGGCTTCTTTACATTGTCCTGCATTGTTTTCTGACTTGTGTACAAATCGGCTTGTGAATGCACTCCAGAATGGAACCTGTTCACACTCCGAGGACTGCCTGTACTAACTTTAGCCTTTCTAAATTTGACAAAATCTGACCACTGCTCATAAAGTCAATAAATCATCATTTTTTGATAAATTTTGTCCATGAAATTTAACAATCTGTCCAAACCTTTGTCCGTGTCCAAATCATCAGGCTCCAATTCTGAAAAAAAATTTGCTTCCATTGGTAACAGAAGATAGTTGATTTAATTTGATTAATCACCCTTATTCGATGAAAATGTGCCTCCTGACCAGTAGAAGAATCAAATTATAATGTGGACCTGGGTCACTTCTTTACCAACTATGAAACATAACATGGCCTTAGCATTCCAAGAAATGAAGTGCACTAGAAGATAACGCTTTTAAAACAGTTTAGCCCTAAGTCCATACTTTTAGTGAATCATAGAATCCCTACAATGGTGAAGCAGGCCGTTCAGCTCGTTGAGTCCGCACCGACCCTCCGAAGGGCATCCCGCCTGGAATGACTAAGAATCATGGAAAACTCTCCATTGTTTGGATTCATACCTGTCACAAAGGGAAGATGTTTGCTGTTGTTGGAGGTCAGTCGTCTCTGTTCCAGGACATCTTTATAGGAGTTTCTCATGTTTAATCAACCTATTCAGATATGTTAGGACACATCTCTGAAGTATGTGTGACTTGAACTATAACCTCCTGGCCTAAAGTTGCTGGGAGTAGTTTCCTAAGCAGCCTTCCCTCCATCATAAGGTCGGATGGTTGCTGGTGATTTTACAGTGTTGAGCACCACTTCTGATTCAGTTATTGAAGGAGCCTGTGTCCATAGCCACCAAGGCCTGAAAGCACCCAAGAGGATAAGTGGCAAGTAATCATTGTGCCACACCAGTACCAGGCAATGAACCACTACTTGACATTGATTGGCAATACTAAAGCTGAATAACCAAATATCAGCACTCTGGGGTTGCCATTGACCATATACCATATAAATGTAGATGTTCCAAGAGCAAATCAGAGGCTAACAATTCTGCAATCAATCTCCTCCAATCTCTCAAAGCCTGGCTGGTACCTACAAGGCACAAGTTAGGAGCGTGAGAGAATTCTCTCCAGCTGACAACATGTCAAGAAGTTTGATTGTATCTAGGCCAAAGCAACCTGCTGCTTGACTGACACCCCATCCAGCACCTTTAACATCCACTGCCTTTTTATCACTGATGCAGAGTGGCAGCTGAATGTACCATCTCTAAGGTATGCTGCAACCATATGCCTCAGACAGCACCTTTCAAAGTCACCAAGAGGAACAGAGATTGCTTGGGAATTCCATCACCTGCACGTTCCCCATCAATCTACACACCATCCTGATTTAGAGGTATATCATCACTGTCATTGGGTCAACATCCTAGAAATCCCTTTCTAACAGCATAGTGAGAGCTCAATATCATATGGAATGCTGGTGTTTAAGATGGTGGCTCACTACCTCCCTTCTACATGCAATTCGGGCTGAATAACAAATGCTGGATAGCCAGCAACTCCCCCCTCACGTGGACAAATAAAACTCAAAACCTGATGAACAACTATAATGACTACCCTGGGGAAGAAGTATAAGACATATATTTTATTGTGTATGTGGGTGCTTTTAGTAGGACTATGGTGACTTTTATTTTTCTTGATGAATTCCTCAGCATTCTCAAAAGTTGAAATGGTCTCCCTTGAAGTGAAATGATGGGCTGTGCTCATTTGTACAAGTTGCTATGTGGTAACAGTCCTATTCTACTAAAAGAGCTGGTAACCAAATTGTTGTGTTCTTAATTGAGTTGATAATCCCCAGCCTGTGATATCGCTAATGTTTCCCAGCTTCACATAAGCATTATTTTCTGACTACATTGGATGGAAGTGGGTGGCATGAAATAATTTGAAGGATTCTGCAAACATTGAGTGTGTCAGTAACACTTGTTGCTCCAGCATCAACTCCATGGAGAGGTGGGAAAGTGAAAAACGAGGCCACATTGTTAACATTTCTGCCTTTTGACCCTACCTACACCAGTAGTTGCTCAACCCTTTCCCTGGCCTGTTCTGTTTCAACTGCTCTTTCCCACCTTTTCTTCAATATGAAACCTGCAGTTTTTGCACCACTGTTCCATTCTGAAGAAGAATTGGATCGGATTTGAAAAGTTAACTTTGTTTCTTTCTGCATTGATGGTGCCAGTCCTTCTGGGTTTTTCCAGCACCTTTTTTTAACTTCAGATTTGCAGTCATTTGCCTTTGTTACTTAAGTCAGATCTCTTCATAATTTCAAGCTAGCTGTGAGAATGGTATAAGTTTTAATATTTGGAACCTAATATTTTAATTATAGAATCCTAGAATGGTCACGACACAAAAGGAGGTCATTCAGCCCACCATGTCCCTGCTGAGTCTCTGAAGAAACAATTCACCTTGTGCTACGTCTTTGTCTTTTCTCCTTAGGCCTGCACATTTTTCCTGATCAGATAATGATCTTATTCCGCTGTGAAGATCTCAGTTGACCTTGTGGAATGAGGCACATGTCAAGGCCCATGTGATTATGCAGCCAAACAGTGATGAAAACGCTGATTAAGCTAGTTTTTCCCTTCCCTACTAGGGACAGTGATCTGACATTGTGGATTGCATGCCATTTATTGATTTTTCATTTCAGCCAAAAAAGTCAAAGGACAGAGGAATGAATTGAGTGGAGAAAAGGCATGGGGATGATGGGAGAATT
>NC_063334.1:65720287-65731319 GCF_021869965.1 Rhincodon typus
CTTCATCAGAAATGATGAAGGGTCTAGGCCCGAAACGTCAGCCTTTCTGCTCCTATGATGCTGCTTGGCCTGCTGTGTTCATCCAGCCCTGCACCTTGTTGTCTTAAATTTGTTAAGTGTCAGGAAGGTGTCCTGTATTTAACATAAAAAGTGGTCAGGTTCAGCATTACAAACTACAGCTGCCCAAGCATCCAATGTAAACACAAATGTCAAAATTCACAACAACATTCAGATCTTTTTTTCTTTTCTCAGCCCCTCAGCAAGTAAAATCTTCATTCCCATGCCTCTGTTACCTGTAGCCTCAACTGTTCCAACACACACTTGACCGCTCCCATATTCTACAATCCATAAACTTGGACCATCTAAAATTCTGCTGCCTGTGTCTTAGTTCACAGGAAGTCCCATTCCCTCATTCTGGGGTTTGTGCTTACTGACCACTTTAATTGACCAGAAAGCAAAATCGTGCGGGCAGCACAGTGGCTCAGTGGTTAATACTGCTGCCTCACAGTGCCAGAGACCCGGGTTCGATTCCACCCTCGGGCGACTGTCTGTGTGGAGTTTGCACATTCTCCCCACGTCTGCGTGGGTTTCCTCTGGGTGCTCCAGTCTCCTCCCACAGTCCAAAGATGTGCAGGCTAGGTGGATTGGCTGTTGCTAAATTGCCCGTAGTGGTGTTCAGGGATGTGTAGATTAGGGGGACAAGTCTGGGTGAGATGCTCCAAGGGTCGGTGTGGATTTGTTGGGCCAAAGGGCCTGTTTCCACACTGTAGGGATTCTCTAAAGAAACCAATATCTTGATTTTAATATTCTCATCTTTTTTTCAAAGCCACGGTTTCACCCTTTCTGTAAATCTCCTCTGACCCAACAATCCTCACAGATATTTGTACTCTTCAAATTCCAACTTAATCTACATTCCTAATCAAAATTGCTCCACAATTGGTGGCTATGCCTAGAGTGGCCAAGGCCCCAAAAGCCTCTAGAATTGCCTATCTATACCTTTCAAACTCACTTTCCTCCTCAAAACCTCCTCCTTTAATGAAGCTTTTGGTCATGTGACCTAAAATATCCTTTTGTGGCTAAATGTCATTCTTTGCTTTATAATCCTCCTCTAAAGCACATTGGGACTTTTCATACATTACAGTTGCAATATAAATAAATTGCTTTTCTTCCTTAAATTCACAACATTTGAGGAAATTACCAAAACATACAAAAATAAATGTTAAATTGCTTTTTCAAGTGCTCCCACCACATTCATTCAAACAAGGTCACTCCTGGAATCCTGTCTCTCTCCAACACATCCCGCATCCTGAATTTTACTGCTGTAACTGAGGCCATGGATACAGGGCAACAATAAAATTCAATCCAGAAAAAACAAGGAAGTGGGCAGGAAATATTGAGATTATGGAACAACAGCTATTTATGGGGTAATGACCATCACTTTAAAATAAACAGGGTGAGGATCCTACTTCCTGCAACATCATGTCCCATCCCAAGCAAATCAAACAGGTGATGCATAAGAAATTCAACACCACACATTCTAAAAGTGCCATTTAACTCAGCGGCCACAAACAGTCCGGAATCATGCTTCACTTCCTCCCCTTAACACTGGCATGTGCTTCAGTGTTATTGAGATCACAGTCTCATTATGAATGTAAAAATACTCATGACCTGACTGAGCAGGGAGAATGCACAGTAACCATATTATCCACAATCATACAAAAGCAAATTATTCCAACACACACACGAGGATCGTCATGCCCCATCTGAAAATATATGAGCTAACAACTGTCCTGCCTTATTCATAAAAACTGAACTTGAATGGCATTGCTTCCTGTGTCAATGCATTAGCACACAAAGTCTCTATACCATGAATTACAGGAAGTGAGTTTAAATCTACAGTTCTTGCACGCCAAATTCTCCATCTCACTCATGTTATTAAACAATATCTGAATGCAGAAGTAAAACTACAGGTACTTAGAGTTAGATGGCATTTTTAAATGTGGCATAACATGCCAACAGTGCTTCACAGGGCCATTATCAAACAATCACCATCAACAAAATTAACATCAAGGAGATCTGAGAGAACAGGTGGCCAACAGCTTGGTCAAAAAAATGGATAGGTGTTAAGGTGACATATCAAAAAGGTCAGCTGTCGAGGCATGATGACAATAACGGACAAACGAATAAAGGGGGTAAAATAGGTGTGATCAACCTGGGTCTCAGTAACAGCCAAAACACGCAAAGAAATAGATACATGAAAATCCAAACTGCACAGGCATAGTTAAAAATAGTCTCTCTTCGAAATATCCTGCTTGATAGGCACATACAAGACCAAAATTATGAAATATTGATTAAAGCAAAATGATGTATAACAAATTGAATGGGATCAAGTGAAAAACATTTTCACAAAGCTCATACTAGTTCAATTACCTGAATGTCTTCTTTCTGTACAGTAAAATTCCAGGGCTCTGATTCTGAAAGAAGGATTTGGAGGATTCACTGGCGCTTTCATTATAGAGAAGGGTTTTGAGAATGCTTTACAATTACAGAGGCAGAAACGTTTAAGAATGTAATGCCACAGACACACTTAAAGCGAAGCTCCAAGTTCCATCTCAGAGGGTGGGTAAAGAGAGGGCTCGGGATAGCAAGGTTAATGTTAGAGAGCAATGTTTGACAATAGGGCTGGAAAAGATCAAAAAGAGATAGAATTGGGTGAAGGCATGGAGAGATTTAAATATAAACTTCCAAATTTTTTGGTAATGGTCTTTGGTCCCAGTGCAATCAGTGACAATAAGGACAGCAAGCAGAACAGCATGCATAAAGTTGTTTGGACAAGCTTCTATTTGCTCCAGCGATTTGTAATATCATCTCTCAACAGGTTGATTAGAAAATATCTATAAGCACTGGACACAGTTAGGAGTTGGGAGTCATTAGACAATGAAAGCACAGAATTTCTGCAGTGTGAGGAGTAGGGCAGAGGCAAGCAATGGGGCAAACATGAAGGCAAGCAGTTTGACATAAATGCAGCAATTGAAACAATCGCAGGATAAAACTCTGGATAATTAATACAGAGTGACGGTAGGGGTGGTTTGGGGGACATGGAGAATAGAATCGTCCGTAAGGCAATGCAGCTTCAAGAAGTGAAACATCAAAGTGCTTTTCTCCTGACAACGCAGCACAGACCAGACAGTGAACTCTAGAACTTTTCCATTTATGCTGCAGTATCAAGTAATTTTGGATGAAGAGAGCTCTTCAAATCCAACTGTTCTTATTCTGCAGAATCTAGCCATTTCTAAAATTAGACTAGGTGTCTGTAGTGCAGAAAACATAACTAAAACTGAGCAAGTGTTTCAAGAGATATGTCCCCGAGATCAGATCACATGAGAAAGAAACTATAGTCAGTAGGGTTCCAGAAGGTGTCCTCTCTTACAATCTATACACGAGTATAGACCTGATCTTACTACAGTGTCCTGGCTTCAACCATTCATTGTGTTAATCCATTCCATCTGTTGTGTTAAAAAAATCCCGATGTTAGTCGTCTGCTTTTCTTTTACTACTTTAATCAAACTTAACACTAAACTCTACAGCTGTGGTGGAAAACAGGACCATTTTATCAAAAAATACATTTTTAATATTTCATGCAAAATTGTGTTCTAGCCTACATTATCATACACCGATGTATCAGATAGTGTGTTCCTTTCTTACGATTTCAGAGGACCACGAAAATATTTTGTACAGAAATAACCACGTTCAGTTATCAGGTATATATTCAGCATTTTGTAATCATTCATAATCTTTTTAGAAATATAAATAACAATGATACTTCTGGGATAAAATGTTTGCACAGATGTTTTTTGCACTTGGAAATGATGGAACACTTTTCAAAAATGTCTTTCTACATAAAACACAACTAGTAAGCCATCTTCAGAGACGCTCAATACAAATCCACAAAAGGTTTCAGTTTACCATTAGATGACATTTGTAAAGTAAGTATATAGACTTCAATATTCAACGATACAATTGCAAGAGAAATGATAGACCAAGACACATCGAAGATGTGATCACAAAGTCTTACCCTGTTACTGGTTCATGAGCAAACTCAGCCCTTAAAATAACATGACAATCAATGGTGACAATAATAATCCGGTGGGAACCTACTTTTCACCCGTTACTCCGAATAGCTGCTATTTTGCCCCACCTTCTGTCTTTGCAGCCAGTTAGCTGTTCTGTTAGATGCTCCTTTATTGCAATTTTCGAAGTAATCACCACGTATACACAAACTGCCTCTACTACTTATTCTTTACAGTCTTTAAAAATCTACAAGTGTGATATATATCTGAACAAATCATTCATCCTTTGTGTTTGATTAATTTACTTAATATTTCTTCTCTATAATGTTTACATCATTTCTAATCTTATTTTACAATGTTTCATACTTGATCTGTCTCCCTGGTAAATATGGAAACAAAATAATTAATAAATATTAGTTTTAAAAAGAGTTGTCACCAGAATCGAAATGCTAATTCTGCATTCTCCCTACAGATGCTGCCAGACTTGATGAGTTTCGCCAGCAATTTCTGTTTTTGTTTCAAGATTTCCAGCATCCGCAGTTCTTTGTTTTATTTATTACTGCCACTTCGCTCTTCCTGCTTCTCCACACCTTAGAACCTTATTCCCATACAAACTTCCATTTTTATTTTAATTGTGCCAGTGGAATATTCACTACTTTAATGATCCTTAAATCATTTATATTTACAGTTTATTTTTACCTTCCTAATGGTTTTTATTTCTCTTCCA
The DNA here is from genome assembly GCF_021869965.1 of Rhincodon typus. Taxonomy (NCBI): domain Eukaryota; kingdom Metazoa; phylum Chordata; class Chondrichthyes; order Orectolobiformes; family Rhincodontidae; genus Rhincodon; species Rhincodon typus. Next base: position 65,725,085 of record NC_063334.1, read on the forward strand.
ATCTATTCTCATTGTCACTCATCATGTTCTCATCTGCTATCCGTGAACTCAATGTATAGTTTCTTCCTCACCCTTAATTTTTGCTCAATTTTTATTCAACTGTGTCACACTTGTGTCTAGTTTGTTCCGATTTGTTAACAAAATATTTTTTCCCTCGACACTGAAAGGTGTTAAAATGTTTCACAATGTTATTCTACACCACTGTTTGAAAATGCAGTCCATTTTTGCTTCCAAATTCAGTCCCTCAATCATTTTTTTCCTCAAATGTTTTTGTCATGATTATGATTTTCTCAATTTCTATCTTAAACCATATTATATCATGGTCAATATTAGCCAGATGTTCTCCAACTTTTGACACCTCTTATCTGCTCTGGTTCAAACACCACTACCAGATCCAGTAGTAAATCCTACATCAATCTGGATTTTTCTATACTGGGTAAAATGGTATGCTGTCACATTGTAGGAACTCCATTATCTTATTTCCTTTATTGACCTCAGTCAGATGATGAATATCATCCATGATCATCATTTTTTTTTCCACATTTCCCCAGTTGTTGATTCCTACATACGATTCCTACATACCATCCAAGTTTCAATCATTTGAAGTTGTGTATTCTACCCAATTATCCTTCCTACCGAGGGCACTGGCTACTTTCCAGTTCAGGTGGAGACTGTGCCAATGGTACAGCTCCTGCTCTGCCCCAGCATCCCCTGAAAAGGAAGCTCTCTCTTCCACATCAGTCTTTGAGCCAAACATGAACAGTTTTGATCGTTCCATCTAGCCTCTGCACCAATTCATTCATGCCTCGGGCGAAACTTTGATCCAAAGATCAGTACCTTCAACATTACACTAATAAATTTAGTTTCACAAGCCTCTTGAACCCTGTTCCAACCTAAATCGTTTGTTCAAACGTGGACTTCCTTTTATAAATCCCTCTTCCGCTGCCTGGAGACATTCCTTGTCTACTAGATCAATATCACAGGATTCTTATTTGTGGTTGCAGATAATACAATTTACTGCTTCTAATTACAGAATTCCCTGTGATTACCACATTTATATTTCTGCACTTTAGTGAAGACAGTTTTAGGAATGAAGGGTAAAATGAAGGGTAAAAGCCTAAGGGTGTAGGCTTGGAGGGCCATAGGGCCTGTTCCTGTGCTGTATTGTTCTGTGTTCTTTGTATCCACCTTTTGACGTTCTTCCGAGCTTTGTAACCTTGATCTTCGGTGTTACTGTCCTCCTCACAATCTTAGTCCTTATCCTCACTGGTACAGTAGTCAGTACCTTGTCTTTACTGGATATGGCATTTCGAAGGGGCCCTCTTTTCTTTATTGGATGTGGCAGTTTCGAAGGGGCCCTCTTCTCAATCTGTCCCAAATCCAAGATACTTAGCTCCCTGATAATCAACCAATCCTCTTCCTGAAACTGGAATTTCCCCTTGGGAGAAATGATTTTGAATAACTTATTGAGAAACTCCTCCTCCTGCTCTGTGTTGGAGTACATCTAACTTACGCTGCAGCTCAAAGACTGTGAGCCAGAGTGACCGAAAGCAGAGACAATGTTGACAGGTAGAGAAATTCAGGATAATCTTGCAGTCCACAAACTCTCACATAATATATTGATACATTAAGACAGAAGAGTAGATATCTATTTATTTGTTTATTGAGGCGTTACTGAAAAAGATAGGCTTCTTCTGTTAAAGTCAAATCACTTGCACCTTCCTTACTTTCATGACCACTCCACCCTCATGTTTGCACAATGTTACAAAATTCTAAGAACTCCAAGAATACTTTGGTGTTTGTCTGAAGGCTCCTCCCTTGCTATTCCACACAGACTGGTAATTCTCACACACTTCCTTGTTAAACACAAGTTGTTAAAACAACCAGCCCTGCCCACATGTGGAGCTGATGAAACATCCTTCCCCTGCTGCCACCTTGACCAAGTGTCATCCCTAGCCTCGAATCCAGCTACCCCTCCGTCAATGCGCCCTGCCTGATGGCCCCAGGTGAGCCCACTCAACTCACTTCTCCCCTGTGGCTTCCACCGAAGCTGCTGTTCTGGGGCCTCCTGTAGTTTGCTGGATCTGAAGAACTGGTGACTTTCTGATCAACTAGTAGCTCTCACAGCAACATTTTCACTTTAAAGTCAGAAATCACATATCACCAGGTTGTAGTCCAACCGGTTTATTTGAAAACAAACTTCTGGAGCGTAGCCCCGTCGTCAAGTGAAGTCACCTGACCTTGATTTCTGACCTTGTCCATCCCAGTCCAACACCAGCACCACCACATCATTTCACTTTAAAGGCATAGACATTCCAGCAGCAGGCAATTACCTACCTGATAGGAATCTAATCCTGTTGCAGCTCTACAAATTGCTACAGTGGGGTGTTGCGACTGGCTTTCTGGCTGATGGTCAAGGTCATCACCATAGCCATTAAAATCTTTGCCCTCCATACACAGCTTACTCATGTTTATTACTGTTGCAACAATTTGATGTAACAGTTACAATAGTATGCATAGCTTAACTGTTCTGTTTGTACTGAATAACAGTTGAGCATTATGTTTTCTAGAAGATGTATTCAGGTATAATGCTGCAATCAAAGAGAAATAAATGGACAGAGCAGATGAACAATTTGATGGCTTTACTGAATGCAATTTGTACCCATCCAATTTATTGAATTTGCTTGAAGAGATCCAGAATGGGACGGCACAGTGGCTCAGTGGTTAGCACTGCTGCCTCAGAGCACCAGGAACCAAGGTACGGTTTCATCCTTGAGTGACTGTCTGTGTGGAGTTTGCACATTCTCCCAGTGTCTGCATGGGTACTCCAGTTTCCTCCCACAGTCCAACGATGTGCAAGGTAGGTGGATTGACAATGCTAAATTGCCCCGTAGCATCCAGGGACATGTAGGTTATGTGTGTTAGCCATGGTTAATATAGGGTAGGAGGATGGGTCTGGGTGGGATGCTCTTCAGAGGGTTGGTGTGGACATATTGGGCTGAATGGCCTGTTTCCACACTGTAGGGATTCTAAGACATAAAGTAGACAACAAAATGTCTTCAGCTGTCATCCATACTGACTACCAGATGGAAACCATAAGTTGCACACAACTTTTAATGGCAAAAATGAAGCCACCCAGAATTTAAAGTAACCTTTTCACAGGCTGCAAATCACTTTGGAGTGGAGCAGGTCAAATATTTGGGGGTAGAGTGTATGAATTCAGATCAGCAGGATATGATGCTGCTTGGCCTGCTGTGTTCATCCAGCTCTGCACCTTGTTGTCTCGGATTCTCCAGCATCGGCAGTTCCTACTATCTATGATAAGTGGTATTCAGGTTATTCTGGCATTTCAACTTTTCACTATATATTAATGATATAGATGAAAGAATGGAGATTTGTTTATTAAATTTTGCAGTTGATATTATTTTTGCAGATGGGACAGACATATTAAAGAAATGGGTAAAACTATGACAGGTGGTATTTAACATGAGACAGTACAAAAGTCAGTCACTACAGGCCCAAGAAAGACATAATAAAATTTTATGAGAGACAAGGAACAGTAGAGGAACAAAAAGATTTAAAGCCTAAATACTCAAATCATTCAATGCTAGTAGACAGATACAAAAGGCAAATCTAAAAGACAAATGGAATGTTGGCCTTTATCTAAATGGGCTAATATTCAAATGGAGAGGAATTGGTGTCTCTGTTAACGGCACTTGGACTTGGAGGATATGCACAGCAGATTCACAAGACTAATACTAAGCCTTATGGAATTAAATTCTGATTGCAAAAACTTGGCTTGTATTCTGCAGAACATGCAAATTTATGTAATTATTTATTTTGATGAGATTGAGATAATTAGGGAAATTTGGGGCGGCATGGTGGCTCAGTGGTTAGCACTGTTGCCTCACAGCACCAGGGACCCAGGTTTTATTCCAGCCTCGGGTGACTGTGTGGAGTGTGCATGTTCTCCCTGTGTCTGCGTGGGTTTCCGCCGGGTGCTCCGATTTCCTCCTAGTGTCCAAAGCTGTGCAAGTTAGATGGATTAGCCATGCCAAATTACGCATAGTGTTCAGGGATGTGTAGGATAGGTACGTTTAGCTATGGTAAATACAGGGACAGGGTTAGGGGATGGTCTTCAGAAAGTCTGTGTGGACTTGTTGAGCCGAATGGCCTGTTTCCACACTGTGAGGATTCTATCGATTCAGGAAGCCCTGCAAACTCCACATAACGCCCCTCCACCACCCGAGCAAAAACCCAAGAAGTATTGTAGAAATCTGGAATTTCATCTCAGAGTTGAGAAACACTCAGGCAATTGCATTTGGGGCAACTGGAGATTTTAAATCTGTGATCCACAGATTTGTTCATTGACGGTATCAAGGAAAAAAAAATCACGATATAACTGAATGGCAGAGCAGACTCGAGAGGATGAATTTTGTTTTCCAGAAAATAAATGTCAGCCATTGAAAAGAACGTGACATTGGCCATATTCAAGGTCAGGACAACATGACCTCGAGCAGAATGGGACATTTCCAAAGAAATTCTAAAATCATCAGGTTATTTATCAAGCTAAAATAGAGTTTAGAGAAGAGCCTGCTGAACTTTGTCATGTGGCAGTTCTTTGCCCACAAATATATTCCCATGAAAAAGACATTACAACCAGCAAGTAACAAACTGGTTCCAATCACTTTGTTTGCCATAAATTTGACAGATTTATTCCATGATCAGCTTATAGTTAAATTTATGTATAATACAATTATGTATAATTACAGGAAAGATGTGGCAGCGTTGGAAAAGGTGCAGAGGAGATTTACCGGGATGTTGCCTGGAATGGAGGGAAGGTCTTACGAGGAAAGGTTGAGAGAGCTAGGGCTTTTCTCTTTAGAACGACGAAGGATGAGAGGTGACTTGCTAGAGGCATACAAAATGATCAGAGGTATAGATAGAATGGACAGCCAGAGATTTTATCCTAGGGTGGAAGTAGCTTTTACGAGGGGACATAGTTTTAAAGTGATTGGAGGTAGGTTCTTTACTCAGAGTGGCAGGGGCATGGAATGCATCGCCGGAGAGGGTAGAGGAGTCGGCCTCATTAGAGGCATTTAAGCGGCTATTAGATAGGCATATGGATGATAGTATAAGGTAGCAGTGGAGGTTAGATAGACCTTAGATTTCGGGTAAAAGTTCAGCACAACATCGTGGGCTGAAGGGCCTGTACTGTGCTGTACTGTTCTATGTTCTATGTAACCATAACCACTTCTTGTTTTAGTCAGTAATTGCTATTGCTAACATGATTCTATTACTGTATATAACATGTGAGCTGTTATAAAGGGCTGTATTGACATGGCATTATGGAAGGAATGTTTCGTGCTTATTGATGTCTTGGCTTTAGCTCCAACCTGTTTGTCTTACGACAATCTTCTTTGTAATTGTGTGTTGATTAATTTTATTCTTTGATTGGTCACCTCCATAGGATTATTCTTTTGTTTACTAATTGGTTGATTATTTTCAGAAATGTTGCATTTGGCACGTTATATACCCAAAATAGTAAGCATCTACTCAATTGTATGAAATCAATTTACAAAAAAAAAGGGCAGTAACAGACTAACAGGATTATTGACCACTAATGCCTTTGAAACTGTGACTGCCAGCAATCTCAGCAAAAGCAAACCGAGTTCATTCATAACCATTCTGCCAGTCAGGCCCTGCCCCGCTTCCCACCTTAATACCAGTGAAGCAACAACTTGTAATTATACAGCACCTTTAACATAAGATGCCCCAGGGCACTTCTCAGGAGTATTGTCAAACATAATTTAGTACCAGCCTTAAGGAGACATTAACGCCAACGAGCAAAAGCCTTACCAAAATGCAGACTAAGAGCATCTGAAAGAAGGAGAGAGGGGTGGGGAGAGATTTAGAGACAGTACGAATTGCTGGTGCTGGAGTCAGAGAAAGCACAGTGTGGAGCTGGAGGAACACAGCAGGCCAGGCAGCATCAGAGGAGCAGGAAAGTTGACGTTTCGGGTCGGGAACCCCATTTCTGAGGAATGGTCCCAACCCGAAACATCAGCTTTCAAGGGCTTCTTTCCAGCTTTGATGTCTAGAAGTTCCTCTGACCCATAACCACAAACACAGTTAAGTATAGTATTAAAAGGCCCTTCTCTTTGATTTCCTTCAAGTTCAGACTACCAATATTCATAGTTTTATTCTCACATATCTCACCATTAAACAACTATCA
>NC_063334.1:65731819-65766923 GCF_021869965.1 Rhincodon typus
GGGGGGGGGGGGGGGGTGGGTAGGTAGGGGATGGGGGGGGGGCTTGAGGTGGGAGGAAGGACAGGTTAGGGAGGCGGGGTTGAGCTGGGCTGGTTTTGGGATGCGGTAGGGGGAGGGGAGATTTTGAAGCTTGTGAAGTCCACATTGATACCATTGGGCTGCAGGGTTCCCAAGCGGAATATGAGTTGCTGTTCCTGCAACCTTCGGGTAGCATCGTTGTGGCACTGCAGGAGGCCCAGGACGGACATGTCGTCTGCAGAATGGGAGGGGGAGTTGAAATGGTTCGCGACTGGGAGGTGCAGTTGTTTAGTGCGAACCGAGCGTAGGTGTTCTGCAAAGCGGTCCCCAAGTCTCCGCTTGGTTTCCCCGATGTAGAGGAGGCCACAATGGGAACAGCGGATGCAGTATACCACATTAGCAGATGTGCAGGTGAACATCTGCTTGATGTGGAAAGTCTTCTTGGGGCGTGGGATGGGGGTGAGGGAGGAGGTGCAGGGGCAGGTGTAGCACTTCCTGCGGTTGCAGGGAAAAGTGCCGGGTGTGGTGGGGCTGGAGGGGAGTGTGGAGCGGACGAGGGAGTCACGGAGAGAGTGGTCCCTCCGGAAAGCAGATAAGGGTGGGGAGGGAAAAATGTCTTTGGTGGTGGGGTCGGATTGCTGATGGCGGAAGTGTCGGAGGATGATGCGTTGGATCCAGAGGTTGGTGGGGTGGTACGTGAGAACGAGGGGGATTCTGTTTTGGTTGTTATTGCGGGGAGGGGGTGTGAGGGATGAGTTGCGGGAAATGCGGGAGACACGGTCAAGGGCGTTCTCGACTACTGGTGGGGGGAAGCTGCGGTCCTTGAAAAACGAGGACATCTGAGATGTACGGGAGTGGAATGCCTCATCCTGGGAGCAGATGCGGCGGAGGTGAAGGAATTGGGAATAGGGGATGGCATTTTTTCAGGAAGGTGGGTGGGAGGAGGTGTATTCTAGGTAGCTGTGGGAGTCGGTGGGCTTGAAATGGATATCTGTTTCTAGGTGGTTGCCTGAGATGGAGACAGAAAGGTCCAGGAAGGAGAGAGAGGTGTTAGAGATGGTCCAGGTGAACTTAAGGTTGGGGTGGAAGGTGTTGGTGAAGTGGATGAACTGTTCGAGCTCCTCGTGGGGGCATGTGGCTGCGCCAATATAGTCATCAACGGAGGAAGAGGTGGGGGGTTAGGGCCAGTGTAGGTACGGAAGAGGGACTGTTCTACATAACCTACAAAGAGGCAGGCATAGCTTGGGCCCATGTGGGTACCCATGGCCACCCCCTTTGTAGGAAGTGGGAGGATTTGAAAGAGATGGTGAGTTGCACAAAGATGTGTAATGTGCAGGAGGAGTCAGTGATGGTTTTGGGATGGGAAACTGATGAACAAATATTTGTGTGCTGGCTTCAATAAGGAACAAAATCTTATTTATTTAGGAGTGGAGATTCAGTCAATGCCAGATATTGCAGAAAGTCTAAACTTGTGAACGGCCAGAACAGCCATAAATGAGGCAATTTCAGAATGTGCTGTGATTCACTGGTGGAATACATGGTTGTGCATGGGGTTGCATGAATGTGGGTTTAAAATGGCTGTGGTCAGTGAAGTCGAGAAGGAGATTGAAGCACAGGCGACACAAACCAGGAGTAGAAGTAGGCCATTCTGCCCCTTGTGCCTGCTCTAGCATTTAATAATCGGATTGTGTAGTCATATTCCCATTCCTGCCTAGCCCCAATAACCTTTCAACCCTTTACTTTCAAAGAATCTATTCAGCTCCATCTCAAAATATAAGTTTTCTCCTTCAAAAGTCCGTGGGAGCAGAGTTGCAAAGACTCAAAACCCTCTGAAAATATTTGCCTATTTTTTTGCTTCACCTGTTGGACCTTACGTTTCAAGCAAGTCCCATCTTACTCTGCAAAACTCCAGCAGATAGAAGTTTTGCCTGTCAAACCTTTCCCCATACGACAACCCAGCCATTCCAAGTATTAGTCTAATAAACCTTCTCTGAGCTGTCTTTACCATATTTTCAGCCTTCTAGTGAAGATCTTGGACCCCTATCTCCGATAGGGCCAGCTCTGACCTGTAAGCACGTTACCTAAACCCAATCACAACTTGCTCAAAACTTGCCTTAATTACTTTCAAATTCATTATATATTCCAACTGAAAACTGAAGTTTCTGTAGCCCAAGTTGTAATGCAATCATGTCCTGAAAAACATGTGCCTTCTCTATTATTCTTGATTGCCCAAACCCTTTAAGCCACTCCCCCCACACCACCACAGTAAAGCCCCCACTTTTTTTTATAAAATGCAAGAATACCACTTAAGACATAATGTGGAGGTGCTGGTGTTGGACTGGGGTGGATAAAGTCAGAAGTCACATGCTACCAGGTTACAGACCAAAAGTTTTATTTGAAAACGCAAGCTTGTGGAGCATAGCCCCTTTGTCAAGTGCAGTGAGAGAGAAGCACCTTTCTCCCTCACTTCACCTGACGAAGGGGCTACACTCTGAAAGCATGTGATTTCAAATAAACCTGTTGGACTGTAACCTGGTGCCGTGTGACTTCTGACTTTGACCACTTAAGACATGATCACTTTGTTTTGGCTGCAGCAGGAAGAACCAACTCACTAATTTGCAGATTATTTTACATGTGAAAATAACTCCGGCCATCCTAAAAACCTTATCTCCAGCTCTCAACAATCGATTCTAATGTTGAGTGACAGAATTTCATGGATTTATTTGTCACCAGGACAGAGATCCTCGCTTCGCCCCTTAAGCAAGTACCCCAGTCATTCATTCATTCTCATTGTCATTCGCTCGCTGTCTTTCATATCTTTTATAAAATAGAGGGTCATTATTCCTCCCCCCTTCTTTGCAGTCTTTGATCTAGGTTATCTGTTTAATTTTCAAGTTTAGAATCGGTACCCTCCATTTTTAACCTCTGCACTGGATAAGAGTAGGGTGTGTCAGCTTTGTACTTGCCACAGTTTTATCAGACATGGTTTGGATGATGTCCTATTCCCCTCCAGGTGAGTACTTCTTACAGTCAAAGGTCAGAGTCTGATTGTCATGGGAGTCTCAATTACAAAGTAACAGTCAGTGTCCATGTTTGACACCCAGTGTTTGTGAGGAGCACTGACTGAATACAAGCAACAGGCTCAAATTAGGGATGACATTAGTTTTTATTGTAATAGGTTCCTTGAGACTGAGAAGGAAGAATTTCCTGCTCCTCTGTTACCCTGCTTACTGAGTGTTTGCATCTCCCTATGACCACCTGCCACACCACAGACTTGTGAAGAAAGTTATATGTCATGGAATAAGACTGTGTAAGTAGCGACATGGACACAAAAATTGGCTGAATGATGGGATTCAGTGTAATGATCAACAAATATTTTTCAGATTGGAGGAATGTTTGTAGTAGAGCTCTCAAGAGTTGGTATTAGGACTCCTGCGTTTCCTGATTGTATATTAACGATCTGGATCTTGGTCTGCAGGGGGCAGTTTCAAAGTTTTCAAATGACATGAAGCTTGGACTTTGAGGAGAACAGTGTAGAACTCAAAAAGAACATGGACAAGTTGTAGTGGGCAGATAGATGGCAAATGAGTCTGAATGCAGAGAAGTGGAAGGTGTTACAGTTTGGTCAGAAGAACACTGAAAGACATTATAAAATAGGGGTTGAAGGATCAGAGGGATCTAGGTGTATATGTACACAGATCATTGAAGGTGGCAGGAGAGGTGGAGAGAGCGGTAGGTGAAAAAACAGTACCATCAGCTTTGTTAATAGGGCCATATAGTACTAGAGCAATGAGGAAATGTTGAACTTCTTTAAGACACTTGTTAAACCGCGGCTGTATTGTGTGCAGTTTAGTGTGCCACAATATAAAGGTTGCAAATGCATGGAGAGAGTCTCGAAGAGGTTTCCAAGAATGGTTTCAGGGTTGAGAAACTTTATTTGTGAGGATAAATGGATTGAAGAAGTTGGGACTGCTCTCTTTGGAGAGGAGAAGGCTAAGAGTTAGAGTGTTTCAAAATTTTGAATGGACTGGATAGAGTAAATAGGGAGAAACTCTTCTCGTGTGTAAAAGGATTAAGAGAGGGCATAGGTTTCAAGTGATTTGCAAAAGAAGTAAGGGAGATATGTGAGAAATGTTTTCTACTGAGTGAATAGTTTGGGTATGGAATGTGCTGCTTGGAAGTGTGGTGGGGGTAGGATCAACTGAGGTATTCTAGAAGATATTGGATAATTATGGTCATGTGCAGATGAAATTGGCATTATGTGACTATGTTTGTTTGAAGAGGTGGTGCTAGCAAGATGGGCTGAATAGCGCCTGTCTGCACTGTAAGAATTCTGTGATACTGTGAACTTGGCAGCATTTATTTTGGGTTTGGATTAGATTTGCATCTTATCTTCCCTATTTAAATAGGTCCTGAAGTGATCTCAGCCACACTTTACTAAGCTTTATGCATTGCACTGAAGCCTTACGTTTATGTGCCCAAATTAACCTGAAAGGCCCTTTGAATCTCTTTGTGGCCTCTCTCCTTCATACTTCAAAACCACATCTTGTTCGGCAACCCCTCCCGAACATTCTTTCTCTGACTTCAACCTCCTGTGTCCCTCCTATTCCTGTGTACCATCATTAGTGGTTGTGCTTTCAGGTGCCTACAAGGCCCAGTGTCTGAAATTACAGTCTGAAGTTCCTCTGCTTCTGTAACTTGTTTTCCTCATAGCCTAGCCTTGCTTCAATCTCTTTTTCTGTTTGGTTTGCTGTCTTTTTTTTTGTTCTACTTTCTTGATGTACCTTCAATCATTTTTCTCTGTCGAAGACCCCGCATTACTACCAGTTCTGGTTACAGAACTTCTAATATTTTTGTGAAGGAAAAATAAAATGTTTGCATTATTAAAATGTTTCATTATTTTAGGAATTTCTACTTAAATATCCAAATTTTTAATTTTCTCAACTTATTTTGTTTCATGGTTTTCATTTAATAACACAAGTTGACATTATCTATTGTGAAAGCCTTGTGTCGTTTGAAGCTCATGGGTTACTGGCTAGAGACGGTAATTTAAATGCAGCACCAATAAATGAATCTTCTCATTTTCAATTGCATTACGTGGCGCAAGTATGTCAGTTGAGGTTTTGTAATCGAAGTAAGGAAGAAATATGAACGTGATGTGTCAATAAAAAGTTCATGTTGGCCTCAAACTGATGTTTTAGTTCAGGTCCAGTTTTGGCTTATGTTCCCTTATGTCTTGCACTGTGACATCATCATAGACACACGCGAACACGTCCATCTGCCCTCTCCCCCTCAAAAAATCAGAAGGGCAAAGGACAGTTAATTGGGCATTGCAACAGTTCTTGAAACTTGAAGTTTAACAATCCCAGTACTGAATCTACTGTAAAATAAACGAAGCCCAGACACTTTTATAAGTAAAAGAGAACTTATTGACCTTGTACAGCTTCAAATCGCTGCCTAAATTAAACTGTCTGTGCTCATGATGAAATGCATGCCTTTAGGAGATTTGGCTTCAGTACCAAACACCCAGTCTTCAGGAGCAACAAATTATGCTTACATGGTGGTTTTTGACATAGATGTCTCAAGATGTTTTGCAGGAGCATTATTTGACAGGATTTCACAGAAAGTTGCATAACGTATTGAGACAGATTAACAAAAGCTTAGCTAGAAAAGTAAGTTTCAAGGACTGGTCTTAAAGAGGAGGGAAGGGTTGAAAAGTGAAAAGCATTGTGGATTAGAGATAACAAGGTGCAGAGCTGGATGAACACAGCAGGCCAAGCAGCATCATAGGAGCAGGAAGGCTGATGTTTCGGGCCTAGACCCTTCATCAGGAATGGGGGAGGGGAAGGGGGTTCTGAAATAAATAGGGAGAGAGGGGGAGGTGGATAGAAGATGGATAGAGGAGAAGATAGGTGGAAACGAAACAGACAGGTCAAAGAGGAGGGGATGGAGCCAGTAAAGGTGAGTGTAGGTGGGGAGGTAGTCAGGAGATAGGTCAGTCCAGGGAGGACGGACAGGTCAAGGGGGCGGGATGAGGTTAGTAGGTAGGAAATGGGCATGGGGCTTGAGGTGGGAGGAGGGGATAGGTGGGAGGAAGAACAGGTTAGGGAGGCGGGGACGAGCTGGGCTGGTTTTGGGATGCGGTAGGGGGAGGGGAGATTTTGAAGCTTGTGAAATCCACATTGATACCATTGGGCTGCAGGGTTCCCAAGTGGAATATGAGTTGCTGTTCCTGCAACCTTCGGGTAGCATCGTTGTGGCACTGCAGGAGGCCCAGGATGGACATGTCGTCTGAGGAATGGGAGGGGGAGTTGAAATGGTTCATGACTGGGAGGTGCAGTTGTTTATTACGAACCGAGCGTAGGTGTTCTGCAAAGCAGTCCCCAAGCCTCCCCTTGGTTTCCCCGATGTAGAGGAGGCCACAACGGGAACAGCGGATGCAGTATACCGCATTAGCAGATGTGCAGGTGAACATCTGCTTGATGTGGAAAGTCTTCTTGGGGCCTGGGATGGGGGTGAGGGAGGAGGTGTGGGGGCAGGTGTAGCACTTCCTGCGGTTGCAGGGAAAAGTGCCAGGTGTGGTGGGGCTGGAGGGTAGTGTGGAGCAGATGAGGGAGTCACGGAGAGAGTGGTCCCTCCGGAAAGCAGACAGTGGTGGGGTCGGATTGCAGATGGCGGAAGTGTCGGAGGATGATGCGTTGTATCCGGAGGTTGGTGGGGTGGTACGTGAGGACAAGGGGGATTTTTTTTGGTTGTTATTGCGGGGAGGGGGTGTGAGGGATGAGATGCGGGAGACACAGTCGAGGGCGTTCTCGACCACCGAGCGGGGGGAAGCTGCGGTCCTTGAGAAATGAGGACATCTGAGATGTACGGGAGTGGAATGCCTCATCTTGGGAGCAGATGCAGCGGAGGTGAAGGAATTGGGAATAGGGGATGGCATTTTTGCAGGAAGGTGGGTGGGAGGAGGTGTATTCTAGGTAGCTGTGGGAGTCGGTGGGCTTGAAATGGATATCGGTTTCTAGGTGGTTGCCTGAGATGGAGACAGAGAGGTCCAGGAAGGTGAGAGAGGTGTTAGAGATGGTCCAGGTGAACTTAAGGTTGGGGTGGAAGGTGGTGGTGAAGTGGATGAATTTTCATGCTATTTGACTTTAATTTCATTCATAAATTAATTTTTAAACAAACTTTAAGCTTTTAAACTAAGGCAATTTCTTTAGCTATTTGTTTTAACGATTTTAAGGTTTCTTAAACCTCTGATTTTCACATTTAAAGTCATTTAACGTCTGCTCTTCTGGAAATATATGTTGCTACTGTGAAACCTGTTTGAATCAAACCCGTTAACTCTAAGCATGATGTATCTGGTTTTTCTAGGAAACAAGAATATGTTCTCTTCTAAATAATTGCTTGAAATCATAGAATGTAACATAATGGTTTGCATAACAAAAAAAATGTATCAGTGCATTACCTAGGAAAACTGCAAATTTGATTTTAGAAAGTCGCGAGCAGCCCTGAAACACAGGTTGCAGAACCCTGGGTTTGGCAGCTGAAGGCACAGGCCATTTTTATTCATTCGAGGAGTGTGAGTTTACTGGCTGGCGCAGCATTTTATTGCTCATCCTTAGTTGTCCTTGAGAAGGTGGTGGTGAGTCCAGATTTTTGAGTGTTGTAGATCTGAAGAAGTTACAGAGATAGGGAAGAATTTGATTATTACGAAGAGCATTTAAAGTTTGAGATGTTGGTTTACTCTGAGCCTGTGCAGCTCTCAGTGGTGGTGAGTGAAAAGTGCAGGATGTGAATTCTAATATGAGAAGCAGACTTTTTGGTTGAGCTGAAGTTTCTGGACCATGAAGTGTAGGAGGTTGGCCAGTAGAGCATTAGAATTGTAAAAATGGAGGTGATTAAATCGTAGATGAGGGCTTCACCAGCAGTTAGACAAATACTTGCGTACCTGAGGTTAAAAAATACCTAATGAGCTTGCATTGGCCTAGCTCATTTCTATGTAATATCACACAGCAGCAATTTTTCATGTAAAGAAAGCTTATCTTTTTAAGATGGGCTGACATTTCTAAAATCTTGTAAACTGAGCTGTGGCCACTAGATGTTGTCCATTTGGTGCATGTTGTAACGATATTTCAGTCTGTGTTGTTTTTCTGTGACCTTATCACTTTTTTTGTATCTGAAAATAGAAGCATTGGAATATGCTTTTGTTTGGACACATTTGTTTACAATGTCACCAAAATATATATCTGATATTACAGCCAACAAGAAATCAATACACGTGTCGCAGTGAGCGTTGGCTCAGTTTTTGGCTGTTATGTAATGGTATACAGCACAAGTTGAGTGAGAGCTTGGTCCTTTATGCTGTCTATTCATTTGTTTTTTTTTTCAATGTACATATCACCTGATAATCTGGTGTTGGGTGGAAATCTTGTTACCAAATGGTGAAATCATTTTCTGTTTGTGTTTGAGTATGTTTGTCATTTGTCAGTAGTAAATCCTTCCTCTTTTTTCATCTTTCACTGACTTTCCTATCCAGCATGTTCACGGGAGGCTAATTCATCCATTCACTAATTCCTGTACTGCCTGCTACACCTACCACTGTCTGTGTAATGTGTTAGTATTCCATCTCCATTTCTGTATTTCCTTTTGAGACTGGCCATTCACTTGTGAACATTGTCTTTGCCGCTTACAGTTTATATTGTGGAAAATTTACATTGATATCTTCCTTTGATGGAAACTTTGTTTACTAGTGTGAACATCTTGCTTAGCGTAGATTCCATCTTCCACCTGCCCCATCCAAGTCACAGTGGTGATTGGTTGGACTGGTTACAGTAGAGGAAGGTCATTTGTTCTCTCATGTATGTGCCAGTTCAAGCAAGAGCATCTCACTGAATGCAACTTTCCTACCTTTTCCCAGTGGTGCTGCACATCTTTTCAGTTCAGTTTTATTATTGCTCATTTCTCTTTTGAAAGCCATGATTTCAATCTGTCTCCAACATCCTCCTGTTGAGCAGTGCATTCCAAATCTTGACCACTTGATGTGTGAACAATGTTTTTCCTCATTATCATTATTGCTTCTTTGCAAATCACCTTAAATTAGTATCCTCTGGTTCTCAATCCTCCGAGCGATCAAACAGTTTCTCCCTATTTACTATGTCTAGACTTTGTGATCTTGAACGTATTTCACCTTAAGCTATTCTCTGAGAAGAACCTATCCAGCCTTTCCCAGCTATCCACGTAACTGAAATCCCTTATTCCTGAATTAATTAATCTACCTCTCTTGACTGTCATTTTAAAATTCTTCCCTCCTGCTCGCTCCACATACTATTCTGTGATTTTCAGCAGTCAGTATATCCTGTTTCTGTATACTTTCTGACCCTGTATTGAACAAATATGCTTCGCAGTGATTTCAATTTCCATCTCCATCTCCATTGATCTGACCCCTCTCATTTCTGGTTTCACTCCTGTCCTCTTTTTAAATCTCCTCTTCCACCTCCTCTGCCCCCACATAACCAGTCCATATTCACTGTTACCTCTCTTTTATTCTCTTCCATGGCTTCTATATTCCCATGGTTTTGTTTAGGAAAAGGCTTGCTTCACCAACCTATATTTCCCTTCAAAGCTCTTTCATCCTTCTAAACCCACTCCTTACTCCTGTGAGTTATTTGCAATTGCACTTTTTTGAGCTGCCAACTATCTAGCCTTTGGCTCTCCATTTGCCATTACGTTTGCTGCCCTGTGCCAACAAATCTTCATCACAATCCTGGTTGTTTCTCCTCATGTGATCCTCATCTTAACTGGTTTATGCCCAAAGATGGCAAATCTGAGTGCATCTGATACATACCTCCTCTAACCGCCACAAAATGTGGCAAGCTCACATCAGTGTCAGCAAGCCTCACTGTCGTCTGCCAAAACTGTTCACTGCTCTATTCTAAACATGCCTTCTGCTTTCTTTCTTCAATCATCAGCTCTTGTCAAACTGCTCTATCCTGCCACATTCACCATCTCTTAGAACAATGAGCAACATGGATGTTTGTAGTTCTAGATGTTTTGAAGCAGTCATCACTAAAGATACATATGTTACTAATTATAATGTAGAATCCATCTTGATCTCTGCAGCTTTTGACATCGTCTGCTTCTCCAATGCCTCCTCCATGTCCAGCTGGATTGGCTGGTTATCTCTCAAAGCCTCTGATTTCAAATGCTCCATTTCTGAAACCTCCATCATGCCTACAAATCCTTGGAGTCCTATCGTCTTTTGATACCGACATCTCATGTATCCATCCTTTTCTTTGCAAAACCAGTGGCAGCTGTGCTTTCAACCATCTATTCCTTGCTGTAGAATTTCCTCCTTAAGATCCTCTCATTCTTCATAGCTCCTTTCCTCAGTCTTATCGTGCTTCCTTGAAAGGCCTTTGGATTTTTTTTTTGTCTTTGAAAGCTTTTAGATCAAAGTAAACACATTGATTTTGCTTACCAATTTGCCCTTTCTCTCTGGCTGCTTAGTTTGTGACCGACTGATCTGTGTTGTACTTGCTTTTTTTTTCCACTCCTACTTTTTCTCGGAATGCATTTCATTGATTATCAGGAAGGCCACTCTTGACTGTTTGCCAGAGGACATATGAAAACAGTCAGTCATCTCATTGTTCATTTATTTTCCTCCCTTTTTGAGTGGAGTTGCCTTGATATCAGTTGAACACCTGCAGCAGGAATTAGGCAGTAGAAGATAAGATCTGGAATTCTAATGTGCCCATTTCTATTTCATCAGAGATGCTGTGGGAAAACAACATTGTGGGAACTACACTGATATCTTGGATGCTGAGTTCAGTTCTGATTTCCAGAAAGCTTTGTGCTCCAGTATAATTTCAGAACACAATCCACACTCGTTCAGGTGTGATGTTTATCCTTTCTTCTGTACTGGTACACCCCTCTGGTTGAATGCTCCTGTCTTTCTGTCGTTATCTGTCAGTTCCACTTGTTGTTGCTCCTTAGCAAAACATTTTTGGACAAATTACCAATCATTTATAATATGTCCTATGAGTGGCATTATTATTTTTTAATTAACTGCATGAGCATAAACTTTGATCTTCACTTTTGGATCTTGTGGAATTAGGGAATAATGTGCAATACTTAGACTTTTTCATTCTTTTATCTGCAGTAATGACGTAATCAACATGCATGGTTCTTTCCTGGAACTGCAGTGCCTTCAAGATTTGAAGTTTCAGTGCATGTTTAGCTTTGTTCCAGTTCTGTACATTTTATGTTACATGTTTTGGCATTTGTTATCTACCCATATAGTGAATGTTTGAAAATGCTCGGTGCTTCGTGCAAGTTGCGATGTAGTTAACTTTTTTTTTAAGGGAGAATTGTAATCCCTAGAACCATTGGTGCCACGTGGAATCTACTGGAGAGGTTGCCAAGATACAACACTCTATGTTCCCGATTAAAATACTGATTAGTGCAACTGAAATAAATTTGGGAGTTAACTAATAGCCGAGACACTACACGCGTAGGGTCTCCCACCCTTCCACCTCCTCTAACCTAATAATAACAACTGAGTGTGGTAAGCAGGTAAGCTATTTGCATTTTTTTTTTTCCTCATCTCTTTGTTATCTTTCAGGGTGGTAACATAGACGCCAAATCCTTTGGGAGCGGGTTGGAAGGCAAAGCCGGAGTCTGTTTGAGTATATAACGGAGTAAACTTACTGGTGCAGCGAACACTGCGAAACTGAAAAAAAAACTAATTAATTTTTAAAAATTAACTAAGTAGAGATGGCAGGCCAGGTGATGTGTAGTAGCTGTATGATGTGGGAGCTAGATGATCCCATTGAAAACGGCAGTGACCACATCTGCAGCAAGTGTTGGCTGCTCGAGGAGCTCCGGCTCAAAATTGATGAGCTGGAATCCGAACTCCAAACACTGCGGCACATCCGGGAGGGTGAGAAATACCTTGATACTGTGTTCCAGGAGGCAGTCACACCTGGTAGATTAACTAATGTTAATTCGATCGGCGGGCAGGGACAGCAGCATGTGACTGCGAGTGAGGCAGGTAGAGGGACCCTGCAGACAGGAACACAGGAGCCGCAGCCCTTGACATTGTCCCACAGGAATGAGGCACTTGCTCCCTGCGTGGATGAGGAACAGGGCTGCAGGAAGGATGAGTCAACTGACCATGGCACCATGGTCCAGGAGGCCATTCAAGAGGGGGGAGCAAAAAGACAGATTGTAGTTGTAGGGGATTCCATCATCAGGGGGATAGACAGTATCCTTTGTGAGCAGGATAGAGAATCCTGCATGGTGTTACCTGCCCGGTGTCAGGGTGTGAGACATCTCTGACCGGCTTGAGAGGATACGAGAGAGAAAGGGGGAGGATCCAGTTGTTGTGGTCCACGTAGGTACCAACAACATAGGCAGGACTAGGAAAAAAGACCTGTTTTGGGATTATGAAAAGCTAGGAACAAAATTAAAAAACAGGTCTTCAAGGGTCATAATCTCTGGATTGCTGCCCGAGCCACATGCAAATTGGCATAGGGAGGCGAGGATCAGGGAAGTAAACACGTGGGTAAACGAGTGGTGTGGGAAAGAGGGTTTCCTTTTCATGGGGCACTAGCATCAGTTCTGGGACAGGAGGGATCTATGCCGCTGGGATGGACTCCACCTGAATAGGGCCGGGTCCAGTGTTCTGGCGAAAAGGGTAAATAGGGTGGTTAATAGGACTTTAAACTAGTAAGTAGGGGGGAAGGGAGAAGTGAGTGTGGAGGGAGAATAACAATTAATGTAAGGCAAAGCAGCAGGTTAGCAGGTGATGAGGAAGCTTCAACTCCATTGAAAATTAGGAAAAAAGTTAAAGGGAAGGAGAACTCGAGCTGTTAGTAATGGAGGTAATAGGACCCAAAAAGAAGGTGCAAAAACTGGCATAAGAGCACTTTATCTGAATGCTCGGAACATTCGAAACAAGGTGGATGAGTTGACGGTGCAAATCATGGCAAATGGGTATGATTTAGTGGCCATTACAGAGACATGGTTACAGGATGGTCATGACTGGGAGTTAAATATCCAGGGGTATATAACTGTTTGGAAGGACAGACAGGAAGGTAAGGGAGGTGGTGTTGCTCTGATTTTTAAGGATGATATCAGGGCGGTAGTGAGAGATGATATAGGTTCTACTGAACAAAACGCTGAATCCATTTGGGTGGAAATTAGAAATAGCAGGGAGAAGAAGTCACTGATAGGTGTGGTCAATAGGCCACCAAATAATGACATCGTGGTGGGGCGGGCAATAAACATAGAAATAGCTAATGCATGTAAAAATGGTACAGCAATTATCATGGAGGATTTTAATCTACATTTCGATTGGTCAAACCAGGTCGGTCATGGCAGCCTTGAGGAGGGGTTCAAAGAATGCATCCTCGATAATTTCCTGGAACAATATGTAACGAACCTACGAGGGAGCAAGCTATCCTAGATCTAGTCCTGTGTAATGAGACAGGAATAATTAATGATCTCACAGTTAGGAATCCTCTCGGAAGGAGCGATCACAGTATGGTCGAATTTAAAATACAGATGGAGCGTGAGAAGGTTAAATCCAGTACATATGTCCTGTGCTTAAACAAAGAAGACCATGAAGAAATGAGGGAGGAGTTAGCTAAGGTAGAATGGGAGCAAAAACTTTATGGTGGGTCAATTGAGGAACAGTGGAGGACTTTCAAAACGCTTTTTCACAGTGCTCAGCAGAAGTATATTCCAGTGATAAAGAAGAACTGTAGGAAAAGTGAGAGCCAGCCATGGATGTCGAAGCAAATAAAGGAAAGTATCAGATTGAAAAAAAACACATACAAAAAAGCAAAGAGTAGTGGGAAACTAGTAGACTGGTAAATCTTTAAAGGCCAACAGAAAGCCACAAAAAAAGTTATAAAGAAAAGGAAGATAGATTATGAGAGTAAACTAGCTCAGAATATAAAAACAGGCAGCAAAAGTTTCTATAAATACGTAAATCGTAAAAGAATGGTGAAGGTAAACATTGGTTCTTTAGAGGATAAGAAGGCCAATTTAATAACTGGGAATGAGGAAATAGCCGAGACATTAAACAGTTATTTCGTGTCAGTCTTCACAGTGGAAGACACAAATAACATGTCGAAAACTAATGGCAAGAAGGTTATAGCAGGTGAGGACCTAGAAACTATCATTATCACTAAGAAGGCAGTGCTGGGCAAGCTAATGGGGCTAAAGGTAGACAAGTCTCCTGGCCCTGATGAAATGCATCCCAGGGTACTAAAGGAGGTGATGGGGGAAATAGCAAATGCATTAGTAATTATTTACCAAAATTCACTGGACTCTGGGGTGGTTCCCACAGATTGGAAAACAGCCAATGTGACGCCACTGTTTAAAAAAGGAAGTAGACAAAAAGCAGGTAACTATAGGCCATTTAGCTTAACTTTGATAGTGGGGAAAATGCTTGAATCTATCATTAAGGAAGAAATAGCAAGACATCTGGATATAAATTGTCCCATTGGGAACACCCAGCATGGGTTCATGAAGGGTAGGTCATGTTTAACTAACTTGGTGGAATTTTTTGAGGACATTACTTGCATGGTGGACAATGGGGAACCTGTGGATGTGGTGTATCTGGATTTCCAGAAGGCATTTGACAAGGTGCCACACCAAAGGCTGCTACATAAGATAAAGTTGCACGGTATTACAGGTAATGTATTGGCATGGATAGAGGATTGGTTGACCAGTAGAAAGCAAAGAGTAGGGGTAAATGGGTGTTTTTCTGGTTGGCGGTCAGTGGCTAGTGGTGTGCCTCCGGGATCAGTGTTGGGACCTCGATTGTTTACAATTTACACAGATGATTTGGAGTTGGGCACTAAGTGTGGTGTGTCAAAATTTGCAGATGACATTAAGGTGAGTGGTAGAGCAAAGTGTGCAGAAGACACTGAAAGTCTGCAGAGGGATATAGATAGTCTAAGTGATTGGGCAAAGGTCTGGCAGATGGAGTACAATGTTGATAAGTGTGAGGTCATCCATTTTGGTAGGAATAACAGCAAAATGGACTATGTTTTAAATGGTAAAAAATTGCAGCACGCTGCTGTGCAGAGGGACTTGGGTGTCCTTGTGGATGAATCGCTGAAGGTGGGATTGCGGGTGCAGCACGTGATTTAAAAGGCAAATGGAATTTTGTCTGCCATTGCTCGAGGGATGGAGTTTAAAAACAGGGAGGCTATGCTGCAGCTGTATAGGGTTGTGGTGAGGCCACACCTGGAGTACCGTGTGCAGTTTTGGTCTCCTTACTTGAGAAGAGATATATTAGCACTGGAGGGGGTGCAGTAGGAGATTCACTCGGTTGATTCCAGAGTTGAGAGGGTTGGATTATGAGGAGAGACTGAGTAGACTGGGATTATACTCATTGGAATTCAGAAGAATGAGGGGAGATCTTATAGAAACATATAAGATTATGAAGGGAATAGATAAAGTGGAGGCAGGGAGGTTGTTTCCGCTAGCAGGTGAAACTAGGACTAGAGGGCATCGCCTCAAAATAAAGGGAAGCAGATGTAGGACTGAGGTCAGGAGGAACTTCTTCACTCAAAGGGTTGCGAATCTGTGGAATTCCCTGCCCAGTGAAGCGGTTGAAGCTACCTCGCTAAATGTTTTTAAGGCAAAGCTAGATAAATTTTTGAACAGTAAAGGAATTAAGGGTTATGGTTAGTGGGTGGGTAAGTGGAGCTGAGTCTCAAAAAGATCAGTCATGATCTTATTAAATGGCGAGGCAGGCTCGAGGGGCCAGATGGCCTACTCCTGCTCCTAGTTCTTATGTTCTTATGTTATGAATAGCTTGGATTTTGCCCTTAGTACTTATATTTCAAAGGATCATTTAATTCGTATTGTGAATTATCTAAACTATTGCCAAAGTTATTTCATGGGCAACTAGAATACAGACCATATCCTGAACATTTTGCATAAAAATATAAATTTTGTCTTAATTAGTTTACAACAATAAATGTAATATATTTAATTGCAAACATTGATACACTTTATTAAATGGTACTATGTAGGAATGGTATTAAGTGTGTGTGAATACTGGATAACCTTATTTTTGCATGGATATTTGCATATGTTACTGATCATAGTTGGTTGACCAGAAATAGGTCAGTCAAGAAGATTGAAGTTAAGGCATCTCTGGTTGAACTTGTATTCAAAATGCAGACTTAGCATGGAGAAGGAGAATAGATTGGAATAGAAAATAGTGGTGAGGGTCTATTGTAAAAGATTGATGCTGAAATAGCCGCACCAAAGCCTTCTGCAGGATAATGTCTATCCTAGTCAGATCATTTCCTGTGAATACCATGTAAACTCGTGAATAACATTCGTCACTTTTGGTTCTAAAAAGAAGCTGGTCTACCTCTGAATACCCTGGAAACAGCAAGGTATCTTGAAAGTTTGAGCAACAGGTGAAGCTAATTGTTATATTCTGTTGTTATGCTGGAGCAACAGGAGTGGTGTTTGCCATTAACAGGATACTGCTGTCAAGCCAGAAGGACTACCGCACAATGACTAATGCGCTATATGAATTTCAGTGCTTTTGTGATGCTTGGCATGAAGGCTGTGCGTCCTAAAGGCTGACAAGGGAGACTAGATTAATTTAGGATATCTGGTCGGCATGGCTGAATTGGACCGAAGGGTCTGTTTCCGTGCTGTATGTCTCTATGACTCTATATCCCTTTAATTGTTCATAACAAGCAGAACACAGACATTGCAACCAGCTCATGCCCGCAGTCCAACATTAAATGTGATTCCACAATTGTACAAGATTTGCTAGTAATCCTAAATATGAGGAATTATGCTGAAAGCCAGTTTAAAGCTGTCAGCCTGGCTTGCAGTGTGGTGCAATTGCATTTACTGAAACTACATGTATTAACACACAGGACCCGTTTCTTTTGCAGACAGAACATGTGTACACACTGATCAAAAATACAATGAGAAACTGCAGATGCTGGAAATTAGAAACAAAAATGGAAATTGCTCGAAAAACTCAGGCCTGGCAACACCTGTGGAGAGAAAGCAGAGTTGATGTTTCAGGTCCACTGACCCTTCAGAACCCTGCCCGTTTCTACGCAACAAAATAAGTTGCAGCCATTTTCTGATTTATTTATCGAAGCATTTTGCTGAGAAATTGTTCAACTTACTGCAACTAAAATTTAGAGTGTCTGGCGGTTAACTGTCAATTGTCAGTAATTGGTACATTGGCATGAAGAATTAATACTTCTCATACAATATGAATGTTGGAATTTCCCTTTAAATTGGTGTTCTTGTGAATTGCCCTAATGGGTTCAAGAACTCGAGCTTCAACAAAATGTTTTTTTTTCCACAGCAATATTTAAGTTCTCCACTACCAAACAACTACTTCAAAAGTACTGCATTTTGTTGTCAAGTGCTTTGAAACATCCTGCGGTCATGAAATGCAAATGTGTTTTAATACATTTGTGACATGAAGTTGTTGAGTAAAAAATAAATGTTTCCAGCGTTGCACACTCAGCTAAAGCCATTAATGAATGCTAACTTAATGAAAACTTACAAAAAACTAGACCAGTATATATTAGGAAAATGAGGATGATATGGGCAACTGCTTAAGGGAGAGGTTCAAATGCTGAGTGCAATACCTATTGTTATTCAGCTGCTGCAGCAATGAAAATACCTCAAAAGGGAACTGAGGAATTATGGAAGATGCTGTAAAGTTAGACAGCTATTAATTTGCTTTTTTTGAATTGTGTTCAGAACGTTCCATAAAATATGTCTTTTGCACATAGATTTTACCCAATTAATGATAGAACAGATTGTTCATTCTTTATGGAAGAATCTGCTTCCTTGTATTTTTGGAAATCTTCAAGTGATAAGTAGTCTTAGGAATGTTATTATTCGGATGCATCAAACTATAACTTAGAAACCTTTCCTTTAGCATTGTCATTTAACAGTGACATTGAAATTGCAACATAAATCCTAAACTTAAGCCTTACCCAAATTCTGCCTTTAACTGGTAACTCTGTACATGGGAGGTGAGAAACTCTGAATAACATTGTGCAGAATATCTTGCTTTGAAATAGTTTGTGAATTGCCATTGAGGTTATCAGTTAATTTTAAAAAATATTTTATAAGTAAATGTCACTACTGTTTA
This sequence comes from Rhincodon typus, assembly GCF_021869965.1. Lineage (NCBI taxonomy): Eukaryota > Metazoa > Chordata > Chondrichthyes > Orectolobiformes > Rhincodontidae > Rhincodon > Rhincodon typus. The sequence goes on from NC_063334.1 coordinate 65,750,004, forward strand.
AAGTAGCATCTTGAATCTATTTATGTAAAAGTCAGTTGCACTCACTTTTTCATATGTTGAAATAGTTACTGGTAGTACAGAACTTAAAAAGGAGACATAGTATCAAAGTTTTTTTATCGTATTCATCAGAAGAATGTCAAAGGCTGTAACAATTTATACTGCATGAGGAAAAGCTGATGATTGTTTGGCAAGTGGAGTTTGTTTGAGATGTCATCATGTGAATGCACTCGAGCTATTGTCCATCATGTTAAATTGACGAAAGTGCAATTTTTGGAAATGTTCCTTCTCCTTGCAGAGGACGAGACCTGGGTATGAATGTATGTAGATTCTTGCAAACAGGAGTGTGAGCCACTTTGAACCCCACTGATAACTTTAAAATTGTCTGTCTGTCCAGTTCTTAGCATACTGTTCAGCAAATGTTATCCAATCAATCTCACAATCATCTCAAATATTAGACATCACGCTCCAGGTTTAACATGGTTGGTCTGGTTGTATATGGTCAGCACTCTGGCTATTGTGAACAACTGAAAGTATCAAACAGCATAACCAATCTACATGTTGTTGGGATGTACTGCAGGTGTCTTGATGCTAGCAGTGAAGTTCATGAAACATATTGTGTCCTACGCCCTAAGAAATAGTTTAAGCAGATACTCAAAAGGCCTGGCAGTATCTGTGGTGAGAGAAAAACAGATCAGCTTAAATATCTCGATTAGATCATGGCTTAGCGTTCTGTACTTATGGGAATATGAGCCTCTGTAATGCCATATGCCTTCATAATTTAACTCCTTTTAGCCACCAGAACCTTTATGATGAATTTGCATGTATCTGTTCCAAGGGTCATTGATTCTTTCTGAAATGTATTATCTAGGCCTGAATATAATATTCTAAGTTCTAAATATTCTAACCAGAGTTTTGTATGACTGACATACATTCCACCCATTTCTATTTCAGCCTCATTCACATAGAGTCTAACATTCCATTAACCTTTTGTAATTACTTTTCATGATTTCTATATTTGACCCAGAACAACCTTGCTCCAGATTCACCATCTAGAAAATACTCTTTCTGAGGTCCATTTGTGAGCAAACTAAGGTCTCTCCAAATTGAGCTCCACTGGACGTGTTTTTTTTTCCTCACTCGCTTAATCTGTTGGCTAAAAATTTGCAACTTTCTGTTCACCAACCACAGTATTTACTGTCCCACTTCTTAAAATTCTTTCATGGGATATGAGCGTCACTGTCAAGGTCACTATTTGCTGTCCATTTTTAACTGCCTTTGAGAAGGTTGTGATGGGCTACCATCTTGCACTAGTGTAATCCATGGAGTATAACCACATCTACAGTGCTGTTAGCGATGAAGCTCCTGACATTTGACCTGACCTAGCAATGGTGAAGGAAGGGTGATCTAACTCCAAGTCATGATGGTGTGACTTGAACTTTCGAGCAGTGCTGTTCCAATGCGCCTGTGGCTGTTTCCCTTTTTATGTGGGAGAGTTTGCAGGTTTGAAAGGTGCTGTGGATGGAGTTTTGGTGAGTTGGTGCTGTGCTCTCACCTGTTACTTGATTTCAGGATGATGTCTGTTTGAGGTTGCAAGTCTCTGTTTTGGGACTTCATGTGACTCAACAAGCTAAATCTTGACCCAAAACCGGGGGTAGGACATCTCGCGAGGTACAAAAGCAAAATGCTGTGGATGCTGGAAAACTGAAACACGTGGAAGGATGCTAGAGAAACTAAGCAGGGTCTGGCAGCATCTGTGGAGAGACAAACAGGGTTAGCACTTTGAATCCAGTATGATTAAGAAGTGGCACCTCATCAGCAGTATCTGGGGTGCATGTTTTCCTTTTTTTCTGCTGCTGCTCTGCCGGATCAGAAAGGAATTGGATTCAAAGCACGATGCCGCCTGATGGACAAGTTGTTATCATTTTGAACAATTGGTGGGAGTTTCTCCCAGTCATTAATGTTGATGCTGCTACGCTTCAAAGAGTGCTTCAGAATATCTTTCTATCTCGTGTTTTGTTTGATTTCCTCTGGAATGCTGACAATTTGAGGAAAGAAAGGACCTGGTGGGGGCAAATGCTTTTTAACAAGCACAGTGCCCAGTCTGTTTTAGTTGATTTTGCAGCAGTTTTGCCCATTTGTGGAACTGGCTTTGTGAAGGGTGCTAGCATTTGTTTGTTGCTTTGCTCTGTTGATGTCCAGGTGGAGGCATTGCTGATGGATTTTTGTTTTGTTCTCTTTTATGTCACTGATACTAGGTCTTGCTGCAATGCAGGAGTGGTAACAACAACTGATCTGTAAATTCAGACTTTCATTGACTTGCAGAGGACTTTGTTGTTGAATACTTTGCTGCCTTTCTTTTTCTGCATAAGGCAGAGCTGGCACAGCTGATCTGGTGGTGGAGTTTCTTATCAATGCTGGTCTTTCAAGAGAGATGATTGTTAAGGTACCGTGGTGCTCGACATATTCCAAAGTCTCTGGGAAGTGAAGTGAGTTGAGTGGGATTTGGCTGACCAGGTCTGAGCTGATATGAGTTTTGTTTTTGGCCTCATTCAAACTCTGGTCAAGTCTTTTGGTGATAGAATTGAAGAGAATTTGAGTGGCCTGTAAAATCCAAGGCAGAGTACGCAATGACACTGCAGCTATCCACATACTATATATCACTTATGTCTACAGTGATCAGTTTATGTATGACTAGGAGACAACTGAGGCTAAAGTGTTTTCTATGTATGTGGTGTTTAACAGTCTCACCAGAGGGTAATTGTTGATCTTTTGTGGTAAACAGCACGACTGGATAAATTGTAAACAGTATGGGGATTATCAGACAACCTTGTTTGTTATTGATGCAGATTTTGAAGGTGTCTGAGGAATTGGGGCCTAGTCAGTGACACCCGCTCCCTGCTCAAGATTTTAAAAAAAAAATTTAGTATTGGAAGTTTAATTGACATTTTTAAATTGTACTTTCTGTTGCCCGTTAGACATTGAGATCTGAAAGGAGCTGACCAGATTAAACATGTATAGCTGAAATCCAAAGTAACTTTATAGTAACATGTTCATGACTAGCCGGTGATGATCGCTTCCCCAGTGATTGAAAAATAAGGGTAGCAAAGTCATAATAGTGTTGCAAACTTGTGTAGGCATTTTGAACTATGTAGACCCCTAACAACATATAAACACTGGTAAGATGACATTCTCTTTGAGTCATCTGTCGGAAACTGTGTCTCTTTTTCTCAGATTGAGTGAGTGTTTCCAGCAGTGGCAGTGTGACTTGATTTGTACTCGTTGTTTGTGTCATATTTTCTATATTAATTACATCTCCAAAGTTTAATCCTGTGTTAGGGCCTCTATTATTTTAGCAATCACATTGTTTAACCCATTTTGTAAATTGCCAAATTTATTCAAGATTTCCAGTTTACAGTGGCATTGTTGGTTTCCTTAACAGGATGGTTGAGTGACAACATCATGCATTCAATTCCTGATCCACACCCAAAAGGAATCCAGCCACAGAGAATTTATTGTCTCTGTGGATGTTAAGAATTTTAAATGCTGTGCAACAGTGATCATTAGTCTTGATGGGTTTAAAATGAATGCTTTTTATGGGGATGGAGGAGGTGGAAATTCTCCTCATGTGATGAGCAATTCCAACCCAATTTTACAGTCCGTTTTGAAATCTGTTTAAAAAGCCACACTGCGGCCTACTATTTCAGATGGAAAGTATATACGAGTATACTTGGAGGACTAGTTTTGCTTGGAGTTGTCTCTGTGTTTGGCATTTTTAAATGGAAAAACGTGTCCATGTAACTTTTGAATCTTGAAATTCAGATAGTTGTCAATCTCGTCAATGATGCATGACTTCTCTTGTATGAAGTCTTTCCCTTGTCATTCCTGTGGACTTGATGATTCCAGTGATAGCAGACGTTTGGTGATACAGAACTTGTATATTGCTGAAAAGACAGAAAAGCTGCTGAAACTTTTGTCCTGATGAGTACAAGACAAAATGTAAGAATGACAAATGTCAAGCTGTTCAGAATATACTACAATGAAAAAGATGTTGATTTTTTTGGACAAATGACTTGAATTAGCTGAAGTGTTGCCATGGAGAAAGCAAAGGAAACTACATGCTTCCAAATCTTCTGGGATTTTCAAAATGCCCGGAATATATTCCTTTTGTTTGCAGAGTATATTCCTTTCCTAGCTGACTGACCGATTTATCTTAAGTTAACAACTCATTTAAGAAAATCTTAAAAACCTTGTGCCTTTTTTAAACTATCTAGGAGCTCAGCGAGTTGATAGTTCCATGATGCTTTGGCAATGGTAATTCGTTAGTTTACCAGCCAAACCTTATTTTTAAACTGCAGCATGCATTCTTGCATTAGTCCTGACGAGTACAAGATGAAAAGCTTTGGCAACATGTTTTTCTGTTCAGTAATACCCTAATACTCCATAACTTCAGTTTGAAACTCAGTTGACATTATTCTATACTGCACCAAATCCTCATCATCCATCTCTCCTTACCTTAATTGCTTGTACCCACAAGGTTTCATCTCTGTGTTTTAAATCATTTTTGTAGCCTCACCTTCTGTGTTTCTTCTCTATCAAATCTGGACCCAACTGGATTGCAAGAACTCTCCTCTGACACTGATACTGGTTTTGGTATGCATCCCACTATATTAAAAAAACACTACGATCATGATAGACTTCATCTCCAGCTATCCATACCTTCCAATTACCTTTCTGAATGCCTTCAATCTTTTAATAATAGATTGGTTAAAAGAGATATGGGGACAGAGCTAGTAACTTTGAGTGCAGTTTGCTTGGGTAGAAGGTAACTGCTGACTTGGATTATTTGAGTTGAACTTTTATTCATTTGTGGGATGTGAGTGATTCTACCTGTATTAGCAATTGTTTCCCATCCCTAATTGCCCTTTAGTGGCTTGCCTGTCCATTTCATAGGGCATTCAAATAAACCACATTGCTGTTGGTCTGGTGTAAATGTAATCCTTGTAAGGATCACAGATTTCTTTCCCCAAAGGATATTAGTGAACTGGATGGGTTTTTTCTGACAATTGACAATAGTTGCATGATTGCCATTAGGCAAGCTTTTAATTCTGGATTTTTATTCAAACTTTGCCTTCTAGTATATATAAAAACATAGGAGCAGGAACAGTGCATTTGGATCCTCAGTCCTGCCACACCATTCAAAAAAATCATGGCTGTTCAGTCCCAGGCCTCAACTTCTCTTTTGTGCCATATCAACTCCTTGTCAACTCCTTGATTATTGCAAAAATCTATTCTACTTCCTCTTTAAATACTTTCAGTGAGCTAACTCTTTTTGGAGTAGGGAATTCCAGACTTCACTACCCTCTGGTAAAAGAAAGTCCTTTGCATCTTTGTTTTAAATGAATAGCCTCCCTTATTCTGCAACCCCTAGTTTGAGACTCCCCTATTCGTGGAAAAAGCATTAATCTCTGGTTCCAAAACTTCAGTCCAAATCTGTATGGCTTACAACCTTGTACATTCCTCACTGATGATTACTTTGTGTCTTTGCTGTATCCTTTCTTATATGCTCTCTATTCATACGTGCTGTAAAAGCTTTAATGCTATAACTGGAATATTGGCAAAGACAAAAGGACCTTTGATTTGGAATGAACTTAGAATTCACACAAGGTGACCATCGCCTTACATCCTTGCATTTTATCCATTGCAAAGGTGAAAAGGACTGAGAGAAAAATAACTTTCAGTCTTGTGCTCTGGACTTCTCACTTTCGGGATTTTAGTCACCCTCTGTATTTTTAATTTTCTATCCACAGACAAAAGGTTAAACACAAGAACACACAATCAAGATAGTATTTGTTTTGGGATTTGAAAGGGATATCATTGAAATTTGTATAAATCAGAAATCCTTTCTTTTCATTGCTCTTGTTAAAAGGGAGTTTTTTTTTCTTTTACTGAAGAAATATGGTGTGAATTTCTTTTGTCCTGTGTAGCCTTCGGTCAGTCAAATTGGTCATTTTGGTGGTCTCATTGGAATTTTATACGCTTCACGTTTTTTCTAACAGCTTGAGGAATAGTGGGGCACAGTTCTGAAATAAAATGTAATGCCCTCTCTTCCTTTGCTGTCTGTACATTTTTTCCCCCCGTTTTGTTTCTCTCTCTAACCTTTACCTCTGGTTCAGTTCCTCTCTTCGTCCTCTAACCCTGCTTATCCTGAATACTATACTTTATTGCCCTTTTGCAATTTTATGAAAGGTCAATTTGGACTTGGACTAAGTATTGACTGAAAGTTTGTTTCAAATTGATGCAAATTCGTGTGTATATATAAAAAAAGACAAACATTGAAATAGTGTATGGAAGCGCTTTGTTTTAATGCATCAAGACAATTTGCAAGAAATACTGTTGTAAAGGGAACACCACACCAGTACTTTATGAGAAGAAAGTGTTGATTAGTTGGCAGATGGTCTCTGCTTGTTAGACGCATTCCCGTGGAGGATGCACCAGTTAGATGAGTTTATTTCTTTTTCAGCAATACCCCAGGTCTGTACCACCATATGCATAGAAGGTGTTTGTTAGTAAGGATCTTCACCTTTCCTCTAGACCTTTTTTTTTTAAGCTTTTAGGGAACGCTGTTGTAAAGCAACGTGCAAATGAGGGCAGGTACTGGCTTGCATCTTGTACTTGTCTGTGCATGCATACCGGTGATTGAGTTTTGAGCAATCCAAGCGTTCAACATAGCCTAGCTGATACAAGCTAAAACCAGCTGTTGATCAGAAGGACCAGGGTCACCTAGGGAGTTACAAAAGGCTTGATTTTGAGAGCAATGAGAGGAAGAAAAATGGGGCAAAGTGGATTAACCTTGCAAATAACGCAGATGTCACAAGGCAATTAATTGCCTTCTGAGCTGTTTAAATCTTAAATTAAATCAAAATGATTTTGGTTGTAGTGGACATGATTCAGTTCTTTATTGGACGTAGAGAGTAAGTTATAGGAACAGAATTAGGCCATTCAGCCCATTTAAGTCTGATCTGCTGTTCGATCATGACTGCTAGATTTCTCAACCCCATTCTTCTGCCTTTTCTCTGTAACCCTGGATCCCCTTACTAATCAAGTAATGACTTAGTTCATGATCTGTTTTCTCCTAAATTTCCTCACGGTCTTTTTGTTTGTAATCTGTAAATATCTGTTTGTTTTTAATTTTAAAAATAACCAATAACAGTCTAATTAGCAGCATTACAAGCCAATAAACTTTTATGGTTTTCCTTGGTGTCATTCTTTTATGCTGACACACAATCCTGATGTGGAGGTGCTGGTGTTGGACTGGGGTGGACAAAGCCCAAAGTCACAGGACTCCAGATTATAGGTTTATTTGAAATCACACAAGCTTTCTGAGTGCAACCCCTTTGTCAGGTGCAGTGAGACAGCAGAGCACACAGACCCAGAGTTTATAGATCAAGGGCAGAGATGTGGAAAGGTCATATAACTGATGTGAGTAGAGTGTCAGATGATAAGTCTCTGAAGGTAAGCAAGAGTGTTAGACAGTGAGTCAAGTAGCAACAGGTGAATAACCAGGGAAGGGATGACCTATAACCCGATTTACGTGAGACAGAGATAATTACAAAAAATTGAAAATAAGGTGGTTCTGGAGACAAACTAAATGACTGGAATCACCTGCCGAATTCAAACCTGTACAAACTAATTAAGGTAGAGCGATCCGGGGAAGTACTGGGTGACGAAGGGTACTCTATCGGGCGTATTCTGTGTCCGTCTTCTGAGGAGGTTGTTGTGGTTTTTTGCTGTGGCACGTTGGAACTGGCAATCAATGAGTTGAGCATCGAATCCCTTTCTTAGGAGGGCGTCCTTCAAAACCTTCAGGTGCCCATCACGTTCCTTCTCATCTCCGCTGCATCCTAATCTGTAAAATTTTCCTTACTGTCCTGTTTTTGACAGCATCACCTTGATAAATTGTTATGATCTCTCTCCCTTAATTTGTACAGCTTTGAGTTCAGCATGTGATTCCAGTCATTTAGTTTGTACCACTAGTTATATGATCTTTTGATCTCTCTGCCGTAAAACTCTGGGTCTCTGTGTTCTGCTGTCTCACTGCACCCGACGAAGGGGCTGTGCTCCGAAAGCTTGTGTGATTTCAACTAAACCTGTTGGACTATAACCTGGTGTCGTGTGCCTTCTGACTTCGACGCACGATCCTGGCTTCAGTTTATCCTGTTTTTTCCAATAAAAACCCTTCAAAATCTTTGAGCCAAAAAAGCAAGCAAAAAGCACCTCTTCCCCTCTGTACCAAATTCCCATGCTGCCTCCAAAGTCCCTGTAAGTATATACTCCCATTTATCTCACTCTAAATGTGCTCTTTCCTTTCTGACCATGTGAAGTTGACTATGATGCCAGTTTTGATTCCTTATGTTGAGGTAGGACTTAGTGGAGTCAATACATACTACACTGGGACTTGTGTGTCCCATTTTTGCCATCACACATGCGTATGGTATACAAGTTATTGTGTGATAAAGGCACTTATAGTTTGTGAATTGGATCTGGAACAGATAACAGAAAAATTTTGAATCATTTTTATGATCATTATTTTTGGGAAGTTGCTAACCATTTGAATTTTGTTTTATCTTTTGAAGCCAAATTTCAAATTTTTGTGTTAAATTTCCACAGAATTGGATCAACTCTGCATTATGATGGAACAGATTGAGACCATTGGACTGATTTATATTTGTGTTTTTTTTGTTAGAGAAAAGCAAAACTAATCTTATTGATTTGCTTAACTCATCACTCTGTATTTTCTGCTTCAAATGATCTTCGTTCACCTTTTTTAAAAGATGCAATTAGCTTTCCCTTAAACATTCCGTGTGGCAAATTATTCTGTCCTCTAATAATTTCTTTTGAAAAACATTTATCATAAACTCAATACTCATTCTCTGAATGAGGGGATTAAATTAATGACCTCAACTGACTGCCTAACAAGTGCAATTGTCCTTCTGTGTTCTCCTTTTCAAAACTCCTCCATTTATTTTAAAATCCTCCTATATGAACCATTTCCCTGCAAAACTGCAGTGGAAATAACTTCTGTTTCTCAGGATAGGATGAAAACAGCCATTGTACAAGCAACATGAGTACAAGACCTTCAACCATCCGTTACCAGCATGATTGCAACTGTTCATTGTCGTTGATATTAGTCCTCAATTTTCCATCCAAATCTGAACCTTTTATCTAATTATTTTGCTGTTATAAAATCAGAAATCGCTGGAAAAACTCAGCAGGTCTGGCAGCATCTGTGGAGAGAAATCAGAGTTAATGCTTCAGGTCCAGTGACCCTTCTTCAGAACACTGTTTTGCTGTTGTGGTGTATTTGAAATTTGTTGTTTTGTGTTCATGATTTCTCCCAAAGTTTAACAGCTCATGCCTAGTCAGTTCTTCATAGTACTTCCCTTATAATATGTTCGATGTGGCTACGACTGAGTCAGCAAAATCCCATTATCTACAAAGTTCAATTTCAATTTCATGATAGAAGTTTATAAACTTCTATTTTAAAACTTCAAATTCGATATTTTGCATTTATTCATATGGAACTTCACTTGTCACAGATCAGCCCAGGTGCAAACTGACTTTCTTCTAAGACTTTATTTTCTTTTGAAGAGTCCACACCAGTTTATCTCCTACCCAACACTCCAAGGCTGTACAGGTATATCAAGGATAGAATCAGTCTCGATGTTAAGTTTTTGGAACAGTGCACACAACAGCTTATCCTACAATGATCAAATTGTCTTCAGAGCTTTCACCTTTTTCTGCAATTATATAGTTTATGAATTCAGTATTCATGGCCACTAAATTATCTGCTAAAGGAACATGCTGCTTATAGTTCTTTTTATCCAAGGCTGTTTGGAAATAGAGTAATTCTGGAGCTGGGGCTGATTTTAATGTCCTGCTGTTTGTCAGTTTTAAATGTTTAAGAAGTGATGCAAATTTTGCTGGAATGGTGCATGCTAAACCTGTTGAGAGTTACCTGTTTGCGTGATTATTTGCAGATCTCGGAGCATTTAATGCATTATTATAGGAAAATTTTACTTTAGTAGCTACGTTCCTTGAAAGCATGACTTAAATCAGAACTACTTGTATTGAAACAAGTTTTTTTCCCTGCCAAGTTGGGAGATGTGTTACCAATCCAAGATTTTTGGTTCTACTTAATAAAAGAAAAATGAACATAGCACAATTCACAGAAACTGTAAACATCAAATGATGAAGATTTTCTACTGCTTCCCTTCTTGGTATCTATACATGTTGAACTGTTTGATGAATTGCAGATTTGAAAAAATGTCAATCGCATTATTGAACATTGTTCTTTTGCTTTTCTTGGTACAACCCCCTGTAGCTGCAGATGACCCTTTCAATCTCTTTGTTGACCTTTCGAAAGAAGGATCATGATCTTTGAAAATTTTCAGTACTTCTTTAATGAGCTTGAAAGCATGGTGTTGTAATGTTAGGTATTCACTTTATGATGTTTGCTTTTTGTTATCATGCCCTGGTCGAGCTTGTTCCGGTGCAAGCTCCGTCAGCTTGGTCCGAATGCTCCGAAGCATTGGTCAGTGCTTCACTGTGGAAATCCCACATCACCTTGACATTTTCAGAAAATTTTACCTTTTGGCCGTAGTCACTGTGCTTTGTGAATAGATTCATTTTGGCTTATCAAAGTCATCAGCTGTTTATGACTGCAAGCTCATGGAATGAGGTAAAAGCCAATGTTGCTAATTGGCTGAATGATGTGTAGCCACGCTTGAATTTCCTTCACTGTCTCTTTGCTTGTGACATGACCTGCACAATTCGCAGAAACTGTTAATTCCATGAAATGATGATTTTCTACTGTCTCATTTCTTTGTATCAATGTATCTTGAACAACTTGAAGTACAGGTTTGAGGAATAGCAATTGGATTATTGCACCTTGTTCTTTTCTTCCTCTTTTCTTGATACAGAGTCTTGAACATGGTAGTAATTCCATGATCACTAGATTAGATCAAGGATGTGATTTTTTTTTTAAAGAAGGTATTCTTCATTGACCTATCTGAAGAGTTCATTGAGACTCAAAGGATTGCCTGGGGCTCATCCTCAGAAGAAACAAAGCTACGAATAATACTTTCTCAAGTGCAATATTTTTTGTATTGAAAACAACTTGGAAAACCTACTTCTTATCATTCAAGCAGTCATTTGTGCCCTTCAAATGACAGCAAGTCTTAATCTTGAAGTCCCCTCTCTGGACTCAAAATGTTCAGTCTGCCTTCTCTTCACAGATGCTGCCAGACCTGCTGAGTTTCTCCAGCAATTCCTGTTTTTGTTTCAACCAGTACCTTGCTGCCTTGTGTCTTGGTACAGTTCTCTCTTCAGTTGAAATAATTATCTTGTTGGGCATAGTGTTCCAAAAGAAAGCCCACCTCATCCATGTTGAAGGTTTGTTGAAGATATAACCTATCTCCTGAATGATGACCTTCAGTTTAAGAGGTTAATTAATAGTTGCTACATTATTTGTACATAAAGTTTCTCTTTATCCTAATGTTTTGTAGGCTGTGGTATCTCTTGAATATGTCAAACTAAACATGAATTCAAATAAAGGTTTTGACACTAGAGCTCACCCCTTCTTGCTTTTTTAGAATGTTTAAAAACAGCTCTTAACCTTCTTTGGATAGTCAGTTTGTTAGCAAGCATGTTTGTTTGGCTCTCAGCCTACATACACAATCATCCCATATTTTCTGACAAATGACACCTGATACAGATCATCTGGATGGCGTGTAAGGGAGTAGTAAATTATCAACTAAACTTCTTTCTTTCGTTCTTTTTGGCACACACAAATGTTAGTGGAAGCCCAAGTGAACTTTCTATGTTGTTGACCCTGATCATGTGGGAGCACTTCTAATTTCTTTTCCAAAGTTAATGGGTTGTATTTTCCATGTTGGAAGTAATAGAGTCATGATCATTTACAAGCACATTTGCTTGCGATCTTTCACACTTTTTTTTAAAAACTGCTGTATTGCAGGGTAAAATTAAGAAGCAAAGTAAAGCAACACCAGCTAACATAGTTTGGACGATTTATTAGTTGCACAACCTTCCTGTCCACATGTGGCATTTTTGATTAAGGAAGACATTACTCTTGTAATTAAAGAAGGTATTTCTGACGGAACGTCCAGTGAAACTATATGGGTTGAAATTAGAAATAAAAAAAGGATGATCACCTTGATGGGATTGTAGTATAGAGCTTCCTCCACAATAGTCAGAAGGAAATTGAGGAGCAAATATGTAGTGATCTCTCAGAAATATGTAAGAAAAGTAGGGTTGTAATAGGGGATTTTAATTTTCCAAACATTGATGGGACTGCCATCGTGTTAAAGGTTTGGATGGTGAGGAATTTGTTAAATATGTTCAAGAAAATTTTCTGTCGGAGCAAAACGTGATCTTGGGAAATAAGGCAGGGAAAGTGACTGAAGTGTTAGTAGGGTAACACTTTGGGACTAGTGATCATAATTATTTTAAAACTAATAGAATTATGGGAAAGGATAAGCCTTCCATTAAAGTTCTTAATTGGAGTAAGACAAATCTTAATAGCATAAGACAAGAACTTCAATGAGTTTGGAGTAGAATGTTCGCAGGTAAAGGGATGACTAACAAGTGAGAGGTTTACAAAAGAGTGATAACGAGAGTTCAGAGGCATTAGTTCCTGTCAGTGTGAAAGGTAAGGCTGGTAAGAGTAGGGAATAATGGATGAATAAAGATATTGAAGTTGTGGTCAATAATAAGAGAGAATCAAATATTAGTTGTAGACAACTGGGATCACGTCAATCACTTGAAAAGTATAAAAAGTGTAGGAGCATTCTTAAATGGGAAATCAGGCAGGCAAAGAGGGCTTATGAGATAGCCTTGGCAGATAAGGTCGAGGATAATCCAAAGAGATTCTACAAGTACATGAAGAGCAACTAGAAAGAGAATAGGGCCCCTTGAATATCAACGAGGTCATCTGTGTGTTGAACCTCAGGTGATGAGAAAGATACTAAATGAATATTTTGTCAGTTTTTGCTGTGGTGAGAGAAGCAGAAGCTAGAGAACTTGGGGAAATAAAGATTGATGTTTTGAAAACCGTTCACATTACTGAAGAAATAGTACTGGAGGTCTTAGAAAATGTAAAGGTGGGTAAATCTCCAGGACCCGATCAAGTGTATCCCAGGACATTGTGGGAAGAAATTGCAAGGCCTAGCAAAAATATTTGTATCATCTATAATGGCGGGTGAGGTGCAGGAGGACTGGAGGATGGCTGATATTGTGCCTTTTATTTTGAAAAGGCTGTAAGGAGAAGCCTGGGAACTGTAGACCTGAGAGCCTGACATCGGTGGTGGGTAAGTTGTTGGAGGTGATTCTTAAGGTAGGACTTGCATGGATTTGGAGAGGCAGGGAATGATAAGGGATAGTCAGTATGGCTTTGTGTGTAGGAATTGTGTCTCTCAAACTTGAGTGTGTTTTTGAGGAAGTAACCAAAAAGATTGAGGGCAGAGTGGCAGATGTTGTTTACATGGACTTAAGTAAAGCTTTTGACAAGATTCCACATGGTAGATTAGTTAGTACAATTTGGTCACATGGGATTTAAGGTAAGCTTGCCGATTTGGATACAAAATTGGCATGATGGTAGGAGACAGGCGGTGGTGGTGGAGGATTGTTTTTGGACTGGAGACCTGTGACCAGCAGTGTTCCACAGGGATTGGTACTGGGTCCACTTTTGTTTTTCATTTTATGTAAACAATTTGGATGAGAATAAAGGAGGCATGGGTAGTAAGTTTACAGATGATACCAAGATTGTTTGTATAGTGGACAGTGAAGAAGATTATCTAAGATTACAAAGAGATCTTGATCGATTGGGTAAATGGGCTAAGGAGTGGCAGATGGAGTTTAATTTGGATAAATGCCAAGTATTGCATTTTGGTAAACCAAATAAGGGCAGGACTTATACAATTAATGGTAGGGCCCTGAGGGTAGTGTTGTCGAACACAGAACTCTAGGGGTTCAAGTACATAATTCTTTGAAATTTGCTTCACAGGTAGACGGTGGTTTAGAAGCAGTTTAGCACACTTGCCTTCATTGCGCGCACCTTTTTGAGTAAAGCAACTGGGATGTCATGTTGAGGTAGTACAGGACATTGGTGAAGCCTCTTTTGGAATACTGTGTGCAGTTCTGGTCACCCTGATATGAGGGATGTTATTAAATTAGGGAGGGTTCAGAAAAGATTTAGAAGAATGTTGCTGAGAGTGGAAGGTAGGAGGTACAAGGAGAGGCTGGATAGGCTGGGACTTCTTTCACTGGAGTATAGGAGGTTAAGAGGTGACCTTATACAGGATTATAGAAGCATAAGCGGCATAGGTAAGATGTATAGCAAGGGTCTTTTCCCTAGGTGAGAGGAGAAAGTTTTAAAAAGGATAAGGGCAACTTTTTTTACAGAGAGTGGTTCGTATGTGGCATGAACTGCCAGAGGAAGTGGTTGATGCAGGTGTAGTTGCAACATTTAAAAGGCATTTGGATAAGTTCATGAATAGGAATGTTTTGGAAGGATATGGGCCAAATGCAGGCAAGTGGGATGAGGGCGGTTTGGTAACAGGGTCAGCGTGTACTGTTTGGACCAAAGCATCTATTTCCATGCTATATGACTCTGACTATAACTCTATAAAAGCATGACATGTCGCTGTGATTGGATGCTTCTTAGGGAGCATTCACTTAGTCAAGCTTTTACCTATCTGTGCCATCAACTCTTCCAATCTGTTTTGGGAGTTAGCAGTTGTCTGCTCATTGATTATCTATGTCCAAGATAGGATATATTGTTGTGACCAAGGGAGCAAAGGTGGATCAGCTCCCCTCTCTTCCAACTTCCTGAACTGTCTTCCACAAAGATCATGATAACACCGTGTGGAGCTGGAGGAATACTGCAGGCCAGGCAGCAGCAGAGGAGCAATATTTTATAGGAGCAATATTCTATCTATATAGTTGGTACCAATGTGTATTACACTGTTATGTCACCCTCCCGCTTCACAATGCCTTGTAGCTGTTCACTGACATCCCTGACCCCAGCACTAGGGAGACAACACACCATCCTGGAGTGACATCTGCAACTGCAGAAATGCCTGTCTGTTCCCCGAGCTAATGGATCCCCTATTGTTATTGCTACTCCTTTCTTCTTCCTTCCCTCCTGTACAGTCAGGCCACTAAATGACCTGAGCCAAGATGGCAGCAGAGTAGAACGCTCCTGCCGGAGCTCCTCTGCTCTGCCTGTTCGTTTTGCATTTTTTTTTCTCTTTTTCTTCCCTCCCATCATCTCCCCTCAGCACCAAGGTGAATGCTGGCAGCAGCGAGTCCTGTAGTGCGAGCCCGCGGAATGAGCCAGAACACCGCATGAGCTGCGTATCCTAGAGCAGCATGGGGAATGAGCTTGTATTGCACATGGCGTGTGAGCCCTGGAACACTGTGTGGGGAATCCCATGTCCTGGAGCGGTGCGAGGGAGGCGAATCCCAGTAAAACACTACTTACCTTGTTGCTGCTGAGTGCCAGTGAGGAGCGGAGTGGAGGCTGGTGTGATGTGGGACAGTTGTTAGACTTGGGCCTGGCACCACGTGCTGAGCTGCAGCTGTTTGATACTCTTAACGGATTGTAATGTAAATCCTTACCTTTTAATCCTCTTTTGTGTAACAACATTACATTTTATTACTCTGTAAAATAGTACCGAGGTACTTGTACCTAAGATGGCGCCATTACAGGCAGCCATTATAAAAACTTTTCACTGTACTCCTGTACTTCTGCACTGGAGTACAAGTGACAATAAAGGATATACTATGCTATTCTATTGTGGTGCTAGATGCTTGGCTGTAACTGCACTCCCTTGAGGAACCAGTGCCCTCAACGGCTTTCAAAATAGAAAACCAATTTTTCAGCAGGACCCTAGGGGACTCCTGCACTACCTGCCAAATTCACTTTGGTTGCCTGCTGATCATCCATTCCCTTCTTTCCTCCAGCCCCTTAAGCTGTGGTGTGACCACCTCTCTAAAAGTGCTACACATGAAACTCTTAGCCTTGTGCGTGCGGCACTGTGCCTCCAGCTGCTGCTTGAACTCAACAACCCAGAGCTGGAGTTTCTGTAGTTGGGAGCACTTCCTGCACACATGTGGTCACCTTGGATACTGTTAGTGTCTACATATGACAGGTCACACATTCCACTTAACAGCCTTGCTAGCTAACTTTTTGAATTGCTTAATCTAAAAAATATTCCCCTTACCTTTTAGTCTCCTTTTTCTTATTCTCTGACTGTTACTTTATCCCTGGTGCTTTCCAGTTAATCTTCAGTTAATCCCTTTAATAATTTTACACTTGTAAAATTAGTAACTAAAGTAACAAAGAGCAACAAAGTAACTGCTATTTTTAAAAGTAACTGCTATTTAGGGTTAGATTCTAGCTAGTAAGGGACTACGTTTTAATCCGTGCACTGCTTTCCTGTGATGTCACTCCAACTCTTGTTTTCCCAGTTCATATATTTTCAAGTCAGCCTGTTGAGAGGTGTTATTACACCCCTCTAGCATAGATGGGACTTGAACCCCGGCTTCCTGGCTCAGAGATAAGGAAACTACCACTGTGTTGCAAGAGCCATTTTTCCCAGTTTTCAGCAGCTGAATGAATAATGGATGTAAATCAAAATGGGAAATATGGTTTCTTCACACCTGATTGGGTAGACTAGTTTCAGAGACTTCTGATTAAAAATGTGAACTTCACTTCAGATGACTTTTATTTTCCTTGGATTCACAAAGCTTGGCTAACCTGTATGGTCAGTTGATTGGGGACAACAAGATGCAGGGCTGGACGAACACAGCAGGCCAAGCAGCATCATAGGAGCAGATGCT
>NC_063334.1:65767323-65789225 GCF_021869965.1 Rhincodon typus
AGCATCTGCTCCTATGATGCTGCTTGGCCTGCTGTGTTCGTCCAGCCCTGCATCTTGTTGTCTCGGATTCTCCAGCATCTGCAGTTCCTACTATCTCTGGTCAGTTGATTACTGTAGTCGTATTGAATCTGGGTTTTTCCCTTTTTCAAACCATTTCAATCAATGGCAGTCCAGGGTATTAAAATCAAATGATGAAATTTGGAAATCACTACTCCATATTTATCACTATCATGACGATGTGCACAATTATCTGTGAAAGCGGGTTGGAGGGTGCCCAAAAAACACATTTGTACAGATTGACCTACTTGTCAAATCACTGATGCTGTTCTTCCTCCATGAGCAACCTATTATTAAGGTATCTTTCTCTTTGGAAAGTTAATTTGTGCCAACAACAACTCTAAACTGTACCTTGAATGTAGTAAAATCCCCCAAGATGTTTCATAGGAGTGTTATCCGCAAGATTTTACATGGGATTTCATAAGGCGCTATTGATACAGATGTCTGAAAACTAGGTCAAGGAGAAACGTTTTAAGCAGTGTCTTAAGGAGGAAAGAGGTGAACAGTTGAGAAAGGTTAAGAGGGAATTCAAGCTTGGATCCTAAGCACCTGAAGGCACAGACAGCATGGTGGAGCGAATGAAATCTGAGATGCTGTAGGGATCAAAATTGGAAGAACACAGATACCTGTGAAGATTATACAACTGGAGGATGTGACAAAAAAAAGGAAGGGGAGAGGAAATGGAGGGATTTGTAATCATCGGTGAGGTGTTCAAAACAGAAATGTTGCATGAGGAGGATATTAAGTTGAAAGAAAATCATATAAGGTAGCAAAGGTTCATGATAGCCCTGAAGACTGGGATAAATTCAGAATTTAGCAAAGCCAAACTATAAAGATAAAATTCAAGGCAAACTATTGAGAAATATAAAAACTGGCAATAAGAGCTTCTTTAAATGTATAAAAAAGGAAGAGAGAGGTTAAATTAAACATAGGGCCCTTTAGAAAATGAATCTGGGGAGATAGTCATTGGGAACAAGGGAATGGCAGAGGAGTTGAACCGATATTTTGCATCAGTTGTTATGGTGGAAGATACTTCAAACGTGTCATTAAGTACCATCACTGAAGTAGTATTTGACAAACTAATGGGGCTAAAGGCATCTGAGTCCCCTGGCCCTGATGGTCTGCATCCTGGGATTCTAAAAGAGGTGACTACAGAGGTAATGGACGCACTGGTTATAATTCTGCAAAAAGCCTTGGAATTACGAGAGGATTGGAAAACTGCCACCTGCCTCCCTGATCATACAGGCAAAAAGTGGGCAACCATAGGCCGAATAGCCTAACATCTATTGTTGGGAAATTACTGCAATGAATTATACAGGAAGTAATAGAAGAGCGTTTGGAAAATATAATCTAATCAAGCAGAGTCACCTTGGCTTCATGAAAGGGAATCATGCTTGATTATTATTAGAGTTTTTTTTGAGGAGGCCTCAGCTAACTGGATAGCGAGGAACCGGTAGATGTGTCATGTTTGGACTTCCAGAAGGCGTCGGACAAGGTACCTCACAAAAGCTTAAGTCATAAGATAAGAGCCCATGGTGTTGGAGGTAGTACATTGGCGTGGAGAGAGAATTGGCTCAGGAGCAGGAAACGTTGATTGGGGATAAGGGTGTTCCTTTTCAGGTTGTCAATGTCTAACCAGTGAGGTTCCATACAGATCAGTGCCAAACCCATTGCTGTTTACAGCATATATTATTATCTTGGAGGAAGGAAATGAATGTAGTGCAGCCAGCTTTTCAGATAATACAAAAATAGATGGAAAGGTAGATTGTGAGAATGATACAAGCAGTTTACAGAGAGATATTGATAGGTCAGTAAGTGGGCAAGAAGTTGGTAATTGAAGCATAATGTGGGAAATTGTGAAGTTGTTCATTTTGGAAGGGAGAACAAAAGAATAATACTCGAATGGAGAAAAACTGCAGAAAACTGTAACACAAATGCACTTGTGTACAAAATGCAGAAAGATAGAACACAGGTATAGCAAGTAATCAGGAAGGCCAATGGCATATTGGCCCTGACTTGGAGGGGGTGGAGTATGAGAAGAGTGAAGTCTTACAGCATCTGTGCTGTCTCGTGGTGAGACCGCATCTGGTGAACTTACTGTGGGCAGTTTTGGTCCCCTTATTTAAGAAAAGGTATTGTTTCACTGGAGGCAGTTCGGAGAAAGTTCAATGAGATCATCTCTCATTCTACTAAAATCCAATGAGCCCCACCCTTTTAGCCTTTACTTGTAAGACAATCCCTCCCTACCAGGGATCATTCCTAGCAAAAGCTGAACAGGTTGGATCTCTACTTAATCTACTCTACTTAATCTCATCAAAACATGTAGAATTTTTAAGGGGCTGGACAGGGTAATTACTGAGAGGATGTTCTCCCTCGTGGGAGAGTCTAGGACCAGAGGGCATATCTTATCTTATGACAGGGTAAAGGGGTATCTATTTAAGACTGAGATGAGGAGGAAATCCTTCCCTGAGGGTTAAAAGTCTTTGGAATTCTTTGTTACAGAGAGCTGTCGGGGCAGAATCCTTGTGTATACTTGAGGCCAAGATAGATCAGCAGGTAAATCAAGGGATCGAGGAAAAAGGCAGGGAAGCAGAGATGAGGAACGTCGGATCAGCTGTGATCCTATTGAAAGTTGGAGCATGCTCAAGGAGCCAAATGGCCTTCTCCTGTTCCTATTTCTTACGCATTTATGGGCCTTCTGCAGGAGCTAGTATAGGTCAGCAAGCACAGATGTGATGGGTGAACGGAACTTAATATGAATTGGATATAGGATTTGGGCAGCAGAATTCATACTTATGGAAGGTAGAAGATGATGGCTGGTAAGAAATGCTTTGGTGTAGTCAAGTTGAGGATTAACAAGAACATGGAATAAGGTTTTGTTAGAAGATGAGTTGTGCCAAATCTGGAGGTGAAAATAGCCCACATTAGCTGTGTGTTCAGTGTCTCTGGATGAAATTTGACAGCAAATGATCCCTGACTATGGCTGGATTGAACAAAATATAAACTGTCGAGCATCGTCCTGCTGGGGAGTAGCGGAATAGAATGTTGTGTGATTTGAGAGATCTGAGCAGATCAAGTTACAGACGGTATTGGCAGGTGGTGTATGTCAAAATGATGTTCTCCTAGGGCTCTTGAGATTTTTCAAGGGCTACGTTTTGAAATTTGGAGACTTTTTCCTTGTTTGAAGGGGTGACATTTTCATTCTCACTAACTCCTTCAAAATTGAAATACGGTCATGTCGTAACGTTACTCTCTCTATTTGTATTGACGTGGGATATTTGGACTGTTTTTTTCCTAATTCTACTTCTAAGTGCTCAATATCCTCAATGATTATCAATTCTGCATTAAACTTAAAACTACAACAAATTCCTAATGAAGCCTTAAATTTCAGGGCATAGTCATATTTAAACAGGCATAAGACAACAGACAAGTCAGCGTGCTACTTTTTCAAAAATTGCCACCACTTCATAATTAATTTACAGTGCATCCATTACCCATGACTTTGAGTTTTCTTGGCTACCAGTTAGTTAAGTATACCTTGTTGGCAGGTTCCATCAGCTGCTTTCTCTCCGTCTCTGTGTCTCCTCACTCTCCCCTCACGCTCCATCTATTTTCTCTTTTGAATTTGCATCCAAGTCCGGGAGTAAAGTCAGTGGTTCCATGCTAAAATATGTAAATTGGGTGTATTTGGCTTGGAGCATTGACAAACTGTTATCCAAGTTTGGAGGGAGAGTGAAGGCCAGAAGCTATTTGTGGAGTAGGTAATGAGAAGATGTAATGATGGAGGCAATTCTGTGAATAAAATGAATAAAAATCCAGGTGACATATGGAATTGGTCATGGGGATAGGAAATGTAAAAGGGTGGATGGTGGAGTTCACCAGATAGTTCACACCTTGCAGAGAACTGCAGTGTCACACTCACTGGGGTGCTGTGTTGGAAAATAAGCCCTACTATTATCGGAGTTGTCACAAATGGGAGAACTTGATTAAATCACTGGAACATTCACATGGAACATTCCTTGTTCCAGTCCAGTGTTCCAGTTCCAGTTCCAGTCCTATTCCGGCCCCCACCCACAACTCTTTCTCCGATACATCGATGGTATCATCGGTGCCGCTTCCCTCTCTCGTCTCGAGTTGGAAAACTTCATCAATTTCACCTCCAATTTCCACCCTGCCCTCACTTTCACCTGGTCTATCTCTGACTCCTCCCTTCCCTTCCTCGACATTTCTGTTTCCATTTCTGGGGATAGACTGGCCACTAATATCCATTACAAACCCACCGACTCCCGCAGTTACCTGGGCTATACATCCTCACATCCCACTTCCTGTAAAGACTCCATCCCATTCTCTCAGTTCCTCTGTCTCCGTTGCATATGTTCAGATGAGGCCAACTTTGACAAGGGAGCCTCCGAAATGTCCACATTCTTCCTCGACCGAGGATTCCCCAGCACTGTTGTCGACAGGGCCCTCAATCGGGTCTGACCCATCTCCCGCACTTCTGCCCTCACCCCTTCTCTTCCCTCCCGCAACAGCGATAGGGTTCCCCTTATCCTCACCTACCATCCCACCAGCATCCACATCCAGAAGATCATCAGATGCCATTTCCGCCACCTCCAGCAAGATGCCACCACCAGACACATATTCCCCTCCCCTCCCTCGTCCGCCTTCCGCAGGGACCGTTCCCTCCGGGACACCCTGGTCCACACTTCCTTCACCCCCAACACCTCCCCACAGCCCTACGGCACCTTCCCCTGTAACCGGCAAAGGTGCAACAGCTGCCCATTTACCTCCTCCCTCCCCACTATCCAAGGGCCTGCAACACTTCACCTGTACTTCCAAGAATCTAGTCTACTGCATTCGCTGCTCACAATGTGGTCTCCTCTACATTGGGGAAACGAAGCGTAGACTTGGCATCCGCTTCGCAGAACATCTACGTTCTGCTCGCAAAAAAGACCCTGAACTACCTGTTGCCTGCCACTTCAATGCACCACCCTACTCTCTGGCCAACATCTCTGTCTCCGGCTTGCTACAGTGTTCCAGCGAAGCCCAACGCAAGCTGGAGGAACAACACCTCATTTTCTGCTTGGGGACCCTACAGCCCTCTGGACTCCATATTGAGTTCAATAATTTTAGGGTCTAAACTCTCCCATGTCCCAGCACCCCCCCCACCCCATACACCAGGCCTTGTTACCACATAGCCTGCCACTACACACCCCCTGTTGTTAGTCACTAACAGTCCCCATTAACAACTATTCACCCTCCCAGCCTGATCGTTAGCAACTCCTTTGTCTATCCAACTGTCTTTCTCTCTCTTTTTGGGCTCTATCCTATCGTTTACTCCCTACCCCACCCACCTCCCTATTTTCTGCATATAAACTGATGTTTTCCCAGTCACCATCAGTTCTGAGGAAGGGTCACCGGACCCGAAACATTAACTCTTGTTTTCTCCTCCACCGATGCTGCCAGACCTGCTGAGCTTTTCCAGCAACTTTGTTTTTGTTCCTGATTTACAGCATCCGTAGTTCTTTTGGTTTTTACTGAATTGCCCAATTTTAGTCAGCTCTAATTCAGGTTAAAAGAATATGGACACCAACTTTTTTCATTGAAAAGAAAATATTATTTATTACTATTTTGTAACTTAAACTCTACCCTTTTTCTTAAAATTTACCGTGCACGTGGAAACATACACACAAGTATTGTGGGTGGAAAAGGGAAGACAAATGTCAAAAGCATAGTCTGGATCGTAGGCGTTGAGAAGTTGTTTTCTTATGACTCCTTCCAATTCTTGGCTAATGCAGTGAAGTTGTGGATGCACCAGATTCACTGGTTGAGGAGTTGCCTTTTCAGTCCCTTTGGAAGTGGTTTCTCCACTTTTTGTTTTAACAGTAGATCTACAGAGAGAACAACTTACTGAGAAAGGTGAGGGAGAGTTGCTAACTCCTTGGGATTTTCTTTTACTTCTCCACATAGATTGGAGAGCAAAGAAAAGGATCCTTTCTGTTCGCAGGCTAAATGTTTCTTCAGTGTTGTCTACACCCAAGGCTAGACCAAGGAAACAATCTGTTGAGCCCTGATGAGCCCACAACAATTAGCTCCAATTGAAAAGCGAATCAAAAGCCTGTCTCTGGGCAAAATTACTTGAACAAGCACAGGCGGTGGCATTCTGTCTAGAATGCTCAGTCACTGTTTTAATATGGCGAACTTGCAGATACAACTGTGTTCCAATAACTTGATTCAAAACTGCAAATATTTTGCTCGCTTTTAGGTTTAAAGCAGTATGTTTTCCCCATTTTAAAAAAAAATAAAGAAATGGTCTTTACATTTGGCCCAGCAGAGTGAATCTCTAACCAGGAAGTACGATAAGTGGCAGGAAGGTGATAATTGCAGCAGGCTAATTAATGTCAAAGAGTAAATTTTGTGCCAGTCAGCACTGTAAAATCCAGTTGATCTAAATGCTGCCTTTACTTCTTGTTCCATCTAATGGAGATGTAGCCTTATTGGCATCAGAATAAGAGGCTTGCACAGCTAGGTTATTGAGGCCAGTTTGGAGGCACTGGAAGTGCTACAAGTTATAAATGAAATATAAGAAAATGATCGAACAGCACCAGGGAGTTTTTTTTTTGTGTGAGAGGTTCATGCTGTATGATTCTGAGATCAAGTGGCATCAAAGACTGCTCTGGCTACAGAACACCACAGAACCAATTAAAAATGAAAGTAAAATGTTGGTTTAATGCTGAGGAGCAATTCTGTGAAGAAGTGCTCACCACTGATGGTACTTGCCCTTTGCATGTACTTACCAACACAATTATCGTTTGAGTAGTTCAAATGATTTAAATGAAATGGTAATAATAACTCTGGATCTAAAGATATTTATAATCATGTACAACATAATGTAGCAACATCAAGATTCTTTACAATGTTAATATAGCAACAAATACATCATTTTATATATGCTTTGAGCCTCTCAACAAAGTAAGAGTGGGCATGTGAAATTTTCATGCCACTACAGATTAGAACAGAGGGGGCTGGGACTGACCCAATATCACAATAACAGATTATCAACCTGTGACTTTCCATGTGTGGAGAGAGCTTTTTGAACAATACGATATGAGGATGAAATGCCAGAAATGAAAAGACAGTTGCTGGAGGTGGTAGTGGGTGGCAGTAATTTAAGTTAATGAATTAAAAGCTTTGCACAAGCAGTACATTATCCAACACTGAATGTTGGCCTCAGTACAAGTGATTTTTTGTTATTGTTGTTTATGTTGTATGTGTATGCTGCTGCTAGCTGAATTCTTGACCAAGAAGTCAGCAGTAACTTTAGTCATAGATTAATATTCCGTAAAATAATTATTTGTCAGCACTAAACATGGTTTTCGTTGGAACATCTCACACTCAATGGCCACTTTATGTTCTGATTAATTTCAGCGGAGTCAACTGCAACTATTTGAATGTGGGAAGTGGTATGAAAGAAGCAGTTTTACAATTCAAAATTGCTTTGAATTTGAGCTGTTTTGTTTTTAAAATAGCTTTTTCAACTTCCATTTAACTTTCTGTAAAGGAAGCTTCACAATTCTGAAGAATTTCCTCTTGCTTTATGATCTAAATCATTTGTATTTGTCTTGAATCTGTGCATTTTGTCTTTGAACCCTCAAGTATTGGATGCTATTTGCTTACAAACATAGAACATTTGCAGGACAGAAGGAGACCGTTTGGCTCATGGTCTGTGCTGCTCTGTTTTATTTTTTCATAATTTCAAACATGTCGTATCACTCCATAATATGTGTTCCCATCATCTGCATTATACCCCTTCCAAAGCCATTATTCTTGGCTGAACTTAAAAAAAAAGTAGTACATTCTGTTCTATTTGAGCATTTGACCTTTTTGCTCACTCTCCCATTTAATCAGTCTTTGTAGTGACATTTTATTGCGTAAAGAATTAACAATACCGTCTATTTTGGCACTTGCAAATTTAGACATCACTCTCACAAGGTATGTATTAGTGATTTTGAATATACACAGTGAACTCTGAGGGCTTCAGATAGAAATTTTATTCCTCTCCTAAATCCAATTTACTCTCCTGCTCATTCATTTCTATAAACTTCCATGTAGTATCTTATTTAAGGTTTTCCTAAAGTCCGTGCACATTACATCAACTGCATTTTCCTCACTTCCCGTGTATGTAATTTTCAAAAGAGCTGAGATTTATAAATATGATTCTTTTAGATATGCACAATATGGACATCAAAGTGGTTTCTTTTTTTTATATAGTGGACGACAGTTCATTTTAGATTCAAGAGAATAAAATACCTGACACAGATGTTAAACTAATAGGCCTCCAAATTACCCAGATTGGTGCTATCCTTATTTGTAAAACTGCAGGTCCCCGGCACATAACTATGTTCACAAAAACAGTAATAACTTGAATTTATATAGTAGTTTTATAACAGTTAGCTGTCCCGAAGCATAACATTTTAAATAGTATTTCTTGAGCATTCACCGTTTTCTCCTTTAATCAATGTCGGCGTCTGAGGTCATGATCCATTGGGCCTGTTTAACTAACAAACATTAACTTGTTTAGCCAAACTAACTTATCCAACATTTTCCTTTATCCAGCGTTCTGTTACATGCCTTTGTCTCAGTCACTTTTGGGTTCATGATTTCTTTGCTACTATTTTTCTCTTTAGTAAAGGCTCATGTGAAGTACTTATTCATTAGCTTAACAAATATTGGCTTGTGATCTTGCAAGTTGTACAATCATTTCCTCATGGATCCCAGTTTGATTTTACCTCATTTTATCGGCACAGTTGTAAAACATTTTACTGTTTCTTTTGATATTTTTGACGCGTTTTCCTTCAATTTTCACCTTGCCTTTTTGTTTATTCAGATTTTTAACTTGTATTTTCATATTTTATTTTTACTTTGTATCATAGTCTACTACTTCAATTTTAATTGCATTCTAAGTGCTTTATTTATACATAGCCTCTGGAAATCAAGTCTTTTGTTTTGATAGAATATATTTGATATTTACATTTGCAATATATTTTAGAAAAAGAAATAGAACTGCTGCTGCTGTGTCAGTCCTGTGTGCAAACCTCTTCTGCTTCACTTTGGCCAACTCATTCCACATCACTCTCAGATCCTCTGTAATCTAAGCTGGTGCTTTACTTTTGTACTGACTGTTTTAATTTTTAATTGAATCTTAAAGGTGGCATTATTGGGAGCAGTGACCATATACTGGTTAGGCCACTTTTGGAATACTGTTCTGGTCTCCCTGCTGTAGGAGGGATGTTGTCAAACTTGAAAGGGTACCAAAAAGATTTACAAAGATGTTACCAGGGTTGGAAGGTTTTAAGTACAGGGAGAGGGTGAATAGGCTGGATCAATTTTCCCTGGAGTGTCAGAGGCTGAGGGGTAACCTTGCAGAAGTTTATAAAGACATGAGGGGCATAGGGTGAATAGCCAAGGTCGTCTTCCCCAGCATAGGAGAGTCCAAAACTAAAGGGCACAGGTTTAAGGTGAGTGGAGAAAGATTTAAAAAGGACCTGAGGGGCAGCTTTTTCACGCAGAGGGTGGTGCATGTATGGAATGAATTGCCAGAGGATGTAATAGAGGCTGGTACAATTATAACATTTAAAAGACACCTGGATGGGTATATGAATAAGAAGGGTTTAGAGAGATATGGGTCGAATGCTGGCAAATGGGACTAGCTCAATTTAGGATATCTGGTCGTCATGGATGAGTTGGACTGAAGGGTCTGTTTCCATGCTGGACAGCTCTATGACTCAATGGCTTGGCTACACCAACATATCTACCTGATCTAACTCACTAGTTGTAACCACATCTAATAATATGTTGACCCACTTAAGATATGTCAGCATACTGTTTGAGAAAGGGTAGAAATTTTAGGAATCTATTCCCTTCTCCATTTGCTTCCTCAATGAGAAGAAGTCTCGCCGAAAAACAATTTAGCTAGTCCCACTTACCTTTCTATTCTATCATTAAAAGTCTGTCATTCACATGTTTTAATATAACATGAAATTTAACATCTTTTTGAGGTCCATCCATATTGACTGTGCATCCCTTGTCTGCTCTGCAGCATGTGTTGATTTTAATCAATGTTACCACTGTTTCTAATAAAGAAATTGTATCTTTCTCAGATGTACTGTATTCTAGTACATTAACTTTAAATTTTTGGCTAGTTCAGCGAATGCTGTTCACTTTAGATTTTCCTGTAAAAAGATTGCTTTCCTCTCCCCTACCCCCTTCCCACAATTTGGAGTGGCAACATTTTAATCTTTATTATTGCCCTTTATCTTGTATGTGAATACATGCATTAGGAGCAGAATTAGGACCTTTGACCCTTCAAGCCTGTTTTGCCATTCAGTAAGATCATAGCCGATATGTTAGCTCTGAACCCACGTTAATGTTGTCACAGTCAATTGCTACAACTGTCTTTAACCTGAATATAACTGGCATCCAGAAGGTCCAACATTTGGCAATTGCAGCACATCTCCTGCCCTGCCATTTCTAATGTTTTAGTGAACTAATAACTTTAATTAATTTTGTAACTAAGATAGCCCATCCCTCCTGATGATAAGTTTTAGCACTACCAGTGAATTTTACGCGATCGAGTATATTCACTGGAATTTAGAAGAATGAGGGATGATCTCATGGAAGTCAAGGTCTTTGTGACCTTAACCAGTGACCGTTTATCAGCCACAATTGTGTGATGATGAAACTGTGTAGATCTGGCTGTTCTATCTTGATCTGCAGTAGCTGTCTCCTGAGGCAGTACTTTGATCAACTCTGGCATTTCAGCATTATTGATGAACAAAGAACAAACAAAGAAAATTACAGCACAGGAAGAGGCCCTTCAGCCCTCCAAGCCTGCGCCAATCCAGATCCTCTATTTAAACCTGTATGATTTGAACCTTATGACTTCTGGCCTATTATGCGAGGTCCAACCTCCCATGATTTCCACAACTGAATAATGTCCGTCACATTCACCAGGGGCAATCCATATGGAGGCCACTTCATTGAGCACTTGATTTCCAACTAATAGGAGCAGAATGAACTTCCTCTTCTCTCATTTCCGTCTAAACCATGGAAATGCCTTGACTTTGATCTGAAAGTATCCAAGAATGTTTTCTCTTATCCTGATCAACTATTATTCAAGTGGATCGAGTTTAGTCAAATAAACTTCTTAATTTTGAAAACAGTTCCAATGCCTTTGAAAGCCATGTTTTTCTTCACACAATCCTGGGTATATTCATCTGTGAAAATGGGCCACAATTTCCAATCCTTTATGGCCTTAGATTGATTTGTCCACAATCCAAGTTAAGCAAGATGCCTTCAAGCAAACAATGAAACCTAGAGAGGGGTATGTACCATTTAAAAGCTTCCTAAGAAAGTGTGAAAATTTTCATTCATCCTATTCAACGATACTCCACACAATTACAGAATGGTTTTGCCTCATGCCAGATTTTGATGGACTACAGTCTTAAAAACCCAACAACTTTCCCTTTCCCAGACATCAAAACCATGTATAATGGGCAGGACTTTGAAGAACCACAATGGAAAGAACACTTATAGAGCAGACCTAGCTCGACTTTCACTCAGATGCATGGTTCATGACCTGCACATAATGGAAAAAGGAGCTGAGGTGTGGGTCAGGGGCCAGCAGTGAGAAGGCATTGTGATTGCGAGGCACCAATATCTCAGATTATACCTTTTCCAAACATCAAATGGCATTGCTTGAACGAACAGGAATGCTTTGATTTTTAATTTTTAAAAAGAAAAAAAGTCAGTAGCTGGATGGGTTGTGTACCCTGATGCTCAGGTGGAAAATGTGCCAAAACAGCTACTACTGGCTGAGCACTGGCATGTGGAACCGGAACTTGAATCTGGAGGCTCTAGAAACTCTACCAAATCGGTTATTGCTCAACAAAGCCAGTTAATGTTTACTCAGCTGAATGGACTCACCTGATCTTACTACGTGCTGTTCTGATGAAAAGTTACAGACCTGAAACATGAAGTGTATTTTGCTCTTCATGGTTGCTGCTTGACCTATTTGGTATTTCCAGCATTCTTTGTCTTTACTTCAGATTTCCTCCATCTTCAATATTCTTCTGTTTTTTAATTGTAAACTTATGACATTGAGGCATTGCTTAACAGGGTGCTAAATGTGGATCAGCAAGTACAGGGGTGGTCGGTGAATGGAACATAATGAGTCACAGATTGCAACAGCAGAAGATTTGTGGGAGTGTATTTATTTTTAAACATGCAGTTGATCACCTATGGTTTTGTTCAGGAAAATTATTTTTCAAACTATATTTGTCTCCTTGCAAATCGTGAACAGTCCTTTTCCAACTTTCCCTTTGTTTTGCATCAGCTTCTCCTCCTCTCTCCCCTTCCTGGCTCACTTGTCCCCCCCTCTTTTCCCTCTCTTTCTTTCCCACCCTCCCCTCCTTTTCCCTCTCTTTCTCTCATGCTGTATTGTGTGTCTCCCTTTCTTTTGCTCCACCTTTTGGCTGTCTAGTGCTGCCTTTTTTTAAGCTGCTTGTTAAAGCTCTTCTCTTTAATCATACCTTCAGACTCTCTCTTTAGTATGATAGCCAAGGAGGGAGAAAAAAAAAACATGGATATTTGTGACAATACATTTCTGAAATCTGTGAAATCATTTCTGAAGAAGGGTCCCGACCTGAAACGTCAACTTCCCTGCTCCTCTGGTGCTGCCTGCCCTGCTGTGTTCCTCCACCTGCACACTGTGTTGTCTCTGACTCCAGCATCTGCAGTTCTTGCTATCAGTGGATATCTGTGAAATGTTTTTAAGATTTTGTTATTTTTGTGTTATATATATCTCGCATGAAAATTGATGTCTGTCCGAGTGAATGGTTGTCTTTAATGCTAGGTCTTCCACACACACTGGCCAGAGTGTTTGCTTTCTGTTCTTATCTGACCAGATTTCTAGGAAAAATAAGCTAGAAACATTCACAACGGTGTTTCTTTCTATTATGTGGATGCACCAGGAAGAGCAATGGGGAAATTCAAGGTTCATTCTGCTTTTAGTTCCCTTGATATTCTCCAATCATCCTCTCCATCGTTTCTGTGTAACTGTATTCAATAAACATCTTTGCAAAACGTATTCACACTTGGTTTAATGAATTTTCTAGCAATACTTCATACAGTGTTTCATAAATGCACCAATTAAAATGGTTGTGGTTGTTTGGTAGCAGTATTAAAGAATGCATAATTTTTGATTGGCAGAATAATTGTTTACATTATTGCACTGTCAAAACAACAATAAAATATAAAATAAGTCTAATTGTTTTCTTCTTTTCTTCAAGGTAAAAACTTGTACACAAATGAATATGTGGCAATTAAACTGGTAAGTCAGAAATTAATGTTGCTGTGTTTAGCTGCTGTAGTGAATGTATTCATAGTAAATCCTATTTAACTGTTGAATTTCTTTCAGTAAAATGCAAGTTACGGAAGAATTTGTGATAATTATGCTTAAAAGGCAAATGTTAACATTCAGTTTACAGTATTCAAGATGTCCACATTAAGTATCAGTGTAGTCTTTAGGGATGTTACTTTAAAATTTATTCAGAATTGTTTTAAGGGAAGCATTTTGTGACTGGGAGAGTAATTTCAATATGAAGTAGTTTTATCCCTCTTGTGCTCAAAACCTGTTTTTTCTGACAGAGTTCCTGCAGGAAGAAATGTTAGATTTGCTTCTTGCTGATGTTTCATAAATGCCTAAAGAACAAGAGGATAATTAGGGCAAATGTAGGGCCAGTTTGAAGCCTGGATAAAATGTTTCCTGGCTGCTAAGAGAAACAAGGGAAGAAATAGTGAATGCTCTCACTTACCTCACAGTCATGTCTTCTTAATGTTTTGGATTTGATTTTATTTTTGTGCTGTGTATTTGCTGTTAATGTTGATGGCTTACAGTAAGCATAGATTGGCTACTGCACATACATAAAAATGCTGAACTGATGGTTCATGGTTGCTGCAAACCATGAGTATACTGCAAACTCTCTTCATTAAAACCTTTTCCAATGTCTCCTCCCCTTCCTCTTTGCCTCCATCAACAATACAAGGAGTATTAATGAACTGTTATATTTGTGGTCAGCCTTAAAGTACTTACTCGGCATGTGTGAAATATTATATGTGGTAATAGATACATTCAATTCATGATTTTAGAGATTGGTGATAGGTCAAATTTTTAGTATGTGTGCAAACTCTGTAAAGTAATGTAACTACTTTTTATTCCTATTTTGTATCCAAGATTTGTATCTCGGTACTTGTACCTAAGATGGCACCATGAGAGGCAGACGTTGTAAAAGCTTTCCACTGTACTTCTACAGTGGAATACATGTGACAATAAAGGATATTCTAATTCTAATTTTAATAAGTGAAGGAAATTTTTGTTCAGTTGTGCAGTTGTGAAATTGATACTTTTTTTGATAACTTTATAAATGAGTGAACCTCCTTATAAACATTGTGTCAAATGCACTAATGTGATAGAATGAATGCAGAGCCCAATTCTAATGACATCTGCTGGCATGGTTTGGATTTTCCAAAATCGGTCACATAGGCTGAACAAAAATATAAAATTCAAATCTGTAGTTCAATATTGCATGTCATAATGCGCAAACTGTACGTCTTGCGGGGATAAGAGCACTGATTAACATTGATTTGTACAAAGTGAATGACAAAGAAGTAGCAGCTAACTGCTCTTTTTGAGTGAGAGTCTCTAATTCCTGTTGGGTTTAGACTATAGATACAATAGTGAAGCCTTGTATGATCTGCTGTGCCAAAATGTGAATACAGTTGTCCGTTTGATTAACACATGGTTTTTTTTCTAAAAGTAAAATTAATGTCACTGGAATACTGATGCAGTTTTTTGAATTTTGTAACTCTGTGATATCTAGATAATTGCAACTAAGAGCTAACCTGTTCAATTTATCATGGTGCTGTTAGTATTAAAGCAAGGAATAACAGGGAAATTTAAACAATCTTGTGTACAGACTTATCTACTTCGATATTGAATTTAACAGCAGTTACTGAGCCACCTTTTCATGTAGTAAAATGTCCCTGTAGTAAAATGCCCCACTGCTCTGGTTATGTTATATGTCACTGCATTTTTTTTGTGTGAAATACAGTGATTATTTGATGTAACAAAATGCAATAAAAATACTAACATTATCCATAGGTTTACTTACTTGCATGCTTAAGCTAACATTTTGTTTCAAATTTAGGAACCTATGAAGTCCAGAGCACCGCAACTTCACTTGGAATATAGGTTCTACAAACAGCTGGGATCTGGAGGTAAATGCAGACAGCTGATTTTCACACAATATTTCTTAATTGTTGATGAGTATTCAAGAAGAGCATTTGACATCATAGTTTCTGGAAAGTGTGCTAACTTTTGTTTGTGTAATCTTGATAGAAGGAATTAACAGTTTGTTCTTATTTTAATTATGTTTGAAGAGCAGCAACTTGGTAGCGTCAGAGTTTCAATATTTTTTGAAAGAAACATCAATTAATAATGGAAGTTATAAAAGCTTTTGTACAAGTGTGATCATTTTGTATGCTTTCGTGAAATGTTACAATCTGGTTTGATCATGTTGGAAAATACCATGAAAAGTTGATATATAGACAAAATATGTTTTCATAGGAGAAGTTTTGGTCACCAGTGCAATTTGCCCACAATGTAAATTTTGTGATTTACATGATCTAAAAGTTCTGACACTAACTCGACCTTGAAGTGGCCAAAAGAATTATTTTAAAGAGAATCTCTGCATGATACCATTTGTCTACCACTTGAAGTAGTAAATGTGCACCCTGATTTAACTTAATTGTTTGCTATAATTTTTACATCCTTGACTCTTTGTGAACGGTCAGCCTGGATCATGTCCGTTTGAAAAAGTTCAATTTGATTGTTTCTTAATTTTTGAAGCAAGTTGCAATGTTAATAAATTGGTAAAAGTACATTGAAGTGCATAAAGCGGATATGCCAACCGCCACATATTTGCAAGTGTTGAGATTTTGGAGTCTCATTTCAGCCTCATTTAGAATCTTGTGAGAGCACTGTGAAATATTAGGATTTTCTGCTGTGAAGTTTGCTTAGGAAGATGGTTCAGGCACCGTTCCCACCCAAAAAAGGCTCCTCTTGAGGACAATTTTTTTTTTACTATTCTGAGGCCTACTTTTTGGTTTTCAGGTATTTCTTTTTCATTTTCACTAACTCATTTGCTTAGTGATACAGTCACGTAGTAGCAAAACCTTGTGTTTTTTGGTGACATGTGGGAGAGGTAACCCTTTATTTTACCCAATTTTTCAAATTCCTACATTCTGCTTCACTCATGTTAACTACTTACTGTTTTTCTCTTTTTTTTTACATTTTTCCATCTTCACCATGCCAATATCATTTAGGATCTTGTGCATCTCAATCAAGTCAGCCATCACGCTTCTTAACTCCAGTCAAACCTACCCTCATAAGACAAGACAACCACCTCATTCCAGGTATCAGTCTAGTAAATCGCCTCTGAGCTGCCTCCAACAGATTTACATCCTCCTTTATTTAAGGAGTCTAATTTTGTACACCACTATTTGAGGTTTGGTTTCACCAATGCCCTGTATAACTAGAGCATCATAGCCTTCTATTCCTTTCATAATAAAGGATGGCTTGCCATTAGCCATCCTGATTATGTACTGTACCTGCATGCTAACATTTTTTTTATGACACATGCTTTAGAAAAGTTAAATCCCTCTGCACGTTGGATTCCAATCTGAAATTTTTAATTATTAAATTATTTTATATTGAGAATTATGGGGAGAAGGCAAGAGAATACTGTTGAAGGAGTCTCACTGTGTTGATGCAGTGCCACCTTGTAGGTAGTACAGACTGCTACTACTGAGTGATGGTGTTGAAGGGAGGGAGTGAATATTGATGTTGGTGGATGGGGGTGCCAATCAAGCAGGCTGCTTTGTCCTAAATTGTGTCAAGCTTCTTTTGTTGTTGGAGCTGCACTTATCCAAGCAAATGGGGAGTATTTCATAATACTCTTAGCCCGTCAACAATATACAAGGCACACTGGGGAGACAGGAGGTGAGTTACTGCAGATTTCTTAGCTTCTAACCTGTTCTTGTAACCATTCTATTTGTATGGCTTGTCCAGTTGGGTTTCTGAGGCATGTAGTGTTACACAATTTATTGCAATTGTGTGGGATAGGCTGGATGAAATTTACCTTTTGTGTTATTGTAATTATGTTAGTATGACCTTAACTGCCACTATCTTATTTTGAACTCTGCTGTGTTTTTGATACATAGTACATTACGTTAAGCTGGGACACCTGGATTAGATCTCAGTTTATAAGGTGGTAGCTCTTTCTGCCAAAAGTGACTGGTAAGAGTGTAGATCCATGTGTGGGGATAAAACGTATTATTTTAAAAAATTCTTTGTAAACCATTTTCAGATGCTGCAATATAAACTTTGTAAGGATCTGTAGTCTGTTTTTAAAAAACACCAGGTTTTTTAAAAAAAGGTTGTTTGTCTGTACTGGTTTATTTTTGAAAAATAATGGCAATTTTTTTTTATACCAAGTCTCATGATGTTGAGACTTTGACTTGGGATTTATAAGCCAGGTTTTGGCAGTATTGATTTAGATGCTCATGTACAAAAGTGAGAGGTTACAGATTGGTATGAATCTTCTGACCAGCAACAGCAGTGATGGGTGGATTAGCTGTAAAAACTGCAGTTCCCCTCCCCCTGACACTGCTACACATTTCTTATGTGATTCTGTGTTACTAGCTGTTCAAGAAACATTCAGACACAGTAGTGTTTGGGGGACACTAGGAGACACCCCTTTCAACATTTCCTAGATTGTCTGAAGTCTCTGATTCTAGCTCGACTCTGGGAACTTCAGCGCAAGTCATTCTATTGGGTACCTTTCTGACTTGCCAACATGTAAGACCCTCAGTTAATGAACAGTCAGTTAATAGCTTCCATTTCCCATCAGCCCAACTATCTGTCTTACCAGCAGATGAGAAAGAGCACTAGTTTCCTATCTGACAGCCTGCCAGCCAAGTCAGGACTAGGCAGGCAAGTGGGTGGTTAGTGAAAACCATTCTCCCTGCCCTTACTACCTCCTTGTAACTCCTGGCAAGACCTGGAAATAAAATACACCCTTCATGCTATTGAAAGCCTCAGCTCCGTCGTGATCTCTAGGATTCTGCGGAGCTTGGATGTTCAGATCAGCAATAGGTTCATCAGTCAGCTCTTGAAGCTGATCTTGTGATTCCCAATAGAATGTGTACCCAATAGAATGACTTGCGCTGAAGTTCCCAGAGTCGAGCTAGAGTCAGAGACTTCAGACAATCTAGGAAATGTTGAAAGGGGTGTCTTCTATTGTCCCCTAAACACTACTGTGTCTGAACGTTTCTTGAACATCTAGTAACACAGAATCACTTGATCTGAGCGAGCTTTCACATTCATGGGACAGAGTCAGTCACCACAAAACATTGCCCCCGTCCTGTGTTCCCAAATCCCTCCGCCTTTGGGCTCCAAAATCTCGGCATAGGACATAGCAAGTGAAACATGTGTAGGCCTGAGAAAGAAACAGGGAGGGGTGGAAGGAGAGAGAGATTATTTCTTCTTCTTTTCATTTTCAGTGCCACTGGAACTAATATGGCAATGTTTTAAGCATTGATGCTATGTACAGATCAAACTTGAAATAACTATCAATTAGTGCAGAGAAAATCTGAAAATAGGAAGTGACCAATAATAGTTTGGAAAATGTGTAGGTCAGCACATGACATCTACATTTTACAGAGTAGTTGAATTTGTAGTAAAATTTCACCACATTATTTTAAGACCAAGCTCTCTCAGAGATTTATTATTCCCACTGGAGTAGATCCAGTTTTGTCCAAAGATTGGCTATTTAGATTGTGTTTGCTATGAGTTGAAAATGATTGCAGCAGTGTTGTCAACTTTGTAAACTTGACCAATCTTTTTTTCTTCGGGTGAATTTCACCACCATATTCCAGTTTCATTAGTTGCTGGCAAACAAATTTGGCAGTGGTGGGATATTTGCACAGAACAATTAACTTTGTATAACTAATGATGCAATAGAAATTGTGTACAGTTAACACTTGAAGCGATAGCCATCATGAACTAAAGATTTTTTTAAAATCTGAAGAGGAACTTTTAACTTGAGGCCTTTACCTTAATAAACCAACATGGACTTTTTTTCTGATTCATGGAAAAATGTTTGAAAGTACACTTTGATAAAACTGCACAAATTGCAGTGTCCTGGAGTTTTCTTGAAATTTCTACCGTTACTAACTAAAAACAATTGGAATACTTCTGAATCAAATGAGAAGTAACAAACTTCCCTCTAGCAGTATTATTCTTGAAAGCAAATGTTTTATTCTGATTTATAATGAATCTAATGTCCTAACTGCACACAAGGCAGTCCCATCTTTTAATGAAATTTCAAATAACTGGATGCTGGTTCTTACAGTTGGTCAGATATTCTATCCAGTTAGTGTTGGTTTATGTTTTTGCAGATAGTTGGTTTATGTTTTTGCAGATACAAAATCTAATTGGATGAAAAATATTAAGCTTATATGTGCATCAGAAAAGACAACACTATAGATTGAGAGAGTATCTGAAGTGAGACCACTGAATTTTTTGTGATGTGAGAAATGTCTTGGAAAAAAACGCATTTCATAAGTTTCAAATTATTATTGATGTGTTAACTACTAATTCTAAAAGATTACCTGAAATATTGATTATATTCTTGCAGTTCACAGATACAGATATGTTGCTAAAGTTCCCAATAGATGGGGCTTTTTGAACGTAAAAGTTCAACCAGACGTATGAAACTGATTCAGTGGAATCGAGATGTGTGGGTGACTCTGGGAGAGTCCTCAATATTGAATCCCCTATGGTCTTATGGCTTTAGGTCAAATGGAATTTCAAGAAACCTGTACTTATTACCATCTGACTCCCTCAACCACGTTCCTATCTAGATTCCTCCATGTTGGAACAAGTTTAGAGAAATCACTGAGGGAAGCAAGACCACAGAATGTACTCCGTGTAGGAGACTCTGACTTTCACCACCAAGAGTGACCTACGCAAAGTACATTCTGTGCCCTTGGAAGTTGTGGCACACCTTGGTTTGGGCACCAAGAGAAATGAATAGGTCCTCAAGATCCTGTAAAATATCAGGGAACAATTGGTGGATATAAAAATAGAACAGTGTTCTGTTGAGAATTTCTGGTTTACTGGAATGATTTCTGGTATGTGTTGATGAAATATAGTGCTATGTTAAGAGTACTTGCTTTCTTCAGCTCTTATATAGTAAAAGCTATTTTTATTTTGAAAGCAAAGTAATGTAACTGTGGGAAATCTGAACTGCAAATGGAAAGTGCTGGAGAAATGCAAGTATGGCAGCATGTGTGGAGGGGGAGAGAAACTTCAGGTTAAAGTCCAATATGACTCTTCTTTGGAACTACGTTAACTGTTTCTCACTCCACAGATGCTGCCAAATATGCTGAGTTTCTCCAGCCTTTTCTGTTTTAATTATTGATTAAAATATTACATTTTTTGTGTAGTTCTTCCAGTTATTGATTTGGGAGTTTGAATTTCTTTTTATAAAAGTTATCTGATCTCTATCAATATCATAACACGTCACATGATATAAAGGAGCGGCTGATTGTGTGATGACATTCTAACTCTAATTCCTCAGACTGCAGCAGCCAAGGTAGAAAACTCAATGCTACCAG
The DNA here is from genome assembly GCF_021869965.1 of Rhincodon typus. Lineage (NCBI taxonomy): Eukaryota > Metazoa > Chordata > Chondrichthyes > Orectolobiformes > Rhincodontidae > Rhincodon > Rhincodon typus. The sequence goes on from NC_063334.1 coordinate 65,788,180, forward strand.
CCACTCTGTTCCTGTAGAATTGTGACACTGACACAATTCGGTCACGTAAGGTTTGCCCAATTCTGATCCACAGAAAATCGGGTAAATCTAATCTCATTACCAACCTGTTGATCTCCTTACAGTTATCAATAAAATGATAGCAGAAGTCATCATGTGTATCTATCCATCAATAGCCTGTTAACTAATGCTTCATTTAGGTTATCACTTGACACCAGACCATCTCAGGTTTGATTCTGACATGATGTAGAGGCAGAATGCCTTGCAAGTGTCAGATATGTCTTACCAGAAGGCAGCATTCAACTGAGAAGTGCAACAAGAAACTCTAACAATGCTTAATGGGCATAGGAAAATGCTTGTGTGACATAAACTTACACCATAGGACAATAGGAAAGTATCTTGCTTGTTCAAAGGCCACTTTATTGTAGCATCAAGATCTCACTGCAGGATTTTCTCAAGGAAGATTTCTTGACCTAACCATCTTTTTGCTGCTTCCTAATTTCTGTTCTTTCGATTGTAATGTCAGAAAAAGGTCTATTTGATGATATTAATGTTTCTAACTTCGTTCACAACTCTTCTAGTGATTATGTAAGAGGACTTAAATAACATTGAAGCTTGGACTGACATGTTTCGTTATTATACCTGTGTCACAGATGCTACGTAATGACGTTTCAGCAACAAAATAAAACCTTGTTCCCCTGGCCTGTGGTGACAATACCATTGCCAGCTTTCACCAACAATATCATGGAGGCTATTGTTAACAAGAAGCTTGACTAGAGCAGTCATAACAATACTTTGATTACAGGGCAGGGAAGATACAGTGTATTGTGATTCTTGGTTCATTTGCACCCAACTCCGTTCCATCTGCAAGTTTTAAATCACGAGTGTAAAGGAGAACTGTGTAGATGGGTAGAGTGATGGCAGCCCTCAGCTTAACATGATTCAGGACTGAAGAGTTTATTTTATTGAATCTCCGATCGCTGGAGTCCATGTTCACTCTGGCCACCACTAGCATTTCATGCAGACAATAAGTAATGCAATCACATTCT
>NC_063334.1:65789725-65805847 GCF_021869965.1 Rhincodon typus
CCCCCCCCCCCCCCCCTTGACCTGTCCGTCCTCCCTGGACTGACCTACCTCCTCCCTAACTCCCCACCTACACTCACCTTTACTGGCTCCATTCCTGCCTCTTTAACCGGTCTGTCTCCTCTCCACCTATCTTCTCCTGTATCCATCTTCTATCCGCCTCCCCCTGTCTCTCCAGTTATTTCAGAACCCCCTTCCCCTCCCCTATTTCTGAAGAAGGGTCTAGGCCTGAAATGTCAGCCTTCCTGCTCCTCTGATGCTGCTTGGCCTGCTGTGTTCATCCAGCTCTACACCTTGTTATCTCCTCTCACCATTTGCCAGATGTCTCACTTTTGCATTAAAATTTTAAGTGCCCACAGCCCACAGAGCTCCAACCTGAATTTTCAGCCAAGTTATCCACCACTATCCTTTTCATTGAACAACTCTTGATCCTTAATTTCACGTCTCAAACCAGTTCAACTCCTCTCCTCTGATTTTACTTCTCCCTCTCCATATAAATGCTCATATCAATGTTCATAGCAAGCCCTCAAACCAGTCACCTCTTGTGGTAGCTAACAAAATCTAAATTTCAAATTTAATAACTATGATTTCTAACACCCTCAGCGTAGCTTTTCAAATCCCATTCCTCCCGACATACAAGTTAATCTGGCACACATTTCTTGCTCATCCATCACCAAATCTGGGAGGACCTCATCATATTAATACTCATTCTTCACTCCTCTCTATTTATCATCTTTGATTTATTTTCTCCACTACCAACTGTATCTCTCTCTTCATCGCCATCCTGGGAACAAGGTCAGATTTACAGATGGTACAAAACTAAAATAAAAATGGGTATTGCGAGAAATGTATTAAGCAGTTTCAAAAGGATTTGGACAGGCTTAGTGAATGATGGAAAACATGGCATATTGAATTTGGTGTGGAAAAAAACGTGAGGTTATCTACTTTGGTAGAAAGAACAGATGAACTGATTACTTCTTACACTGAGAAAGGTTGACAAGTAAAAAGGATTTGGATGTCTTTGTCAATAGTCACTGAAGGCTAACCTGCAGGTGCAGCACGCTCTTTTGATGCCGCTCCCACTCAAATGTTAATCACTCACCTACCCTTTCTGGACCCACAATACCGAAATTTTACATGGTTCCTACTCCTCAAGTATTGTGCCTCACCCATCAGGGTTGTCACAGTCCTTGCCCCCAAATCCTCTCAATGGCTCAGGCAGAATTCGACCACTTGCAACCTTAATCTCCAAAAAGAACTCGGGACTGAGTTTCTGTTCTTCCATCCTCTTTCATTTTCTCCGCTGCACATCTGTGTTTACTTTTTACTACCGTAAACATGCAATACAAATTAAAATTCTATTTGTCTTAATTTTATTAGGATTGGTTATAACAAAATAAATGGGGAAAATATATGTCTCAGCACTTCAGGAAGAGCATGAGTGAGAATCCATTTTACAAACTAGGCTAAGACAAATGTTTAGTTTGCTCTTAAATGTTTCGAGAGCACTGGAAGGATATTTCTTCCTGACACAGACTGCAGCTATCATTAAGCATTTCTGCTCCAACTTCCACCTTTCCTAATGTAGTAACAAACTCAGACCTTTTAAACACCTACAGAAAACTGATACATGCAGCAGAGGATGAATCTGCCCCAAGACAACCAGAGAAAAGTCACCCCAAAACTGGAACAGAGTCAGAGTCAGGAAAGAGATGTTCAGCCAATCAGAAACTGGTTCTTTCTCATGACTGTTGCAAACAGTGAACCTTTTAGCAGCAAAAGCAGGAGAGAAGCAGAATATGAATGAAAATGCAGTCAGAAGGTGAATTTTGGTAAGCAACGCCAACAAGGCAAGACCCAGTGAGGCTAGGAAAGCAAGATCAGGGAAAGCAAGTTCTCAGAAGGCCTGATATGGTGAGTCAGAGGACTGGTGGGAGGCAAGGCTGGGAGCTAAGGAGGGAAACAAAAGAGGCAGAATGGAGTGGGTGATCAGGTGAAGGGAAACAAACAGTCTTGAACCTTTCAGCAAGGAAGTAGTGTACTCTTTGAACATTACTATTGTAATATACACGGTCAATTGGATAATTTAACACTGACCAGAGTGATTTCAAGAAGAGTTACATACAAGTTTATCAATCTCAAAACATCTCACATAACATGAATTATTTGGAAGTGTAGTGATTGTTAAAAACTGTTAAAAACAAACATAAACTATTTAACGGTGTCCTCCTCAGTCCATGGAAAACATGTTTAAAGTGAAGGCTTTTTTTAAAAGTTGGTTGTGTGTCAGGTTTTTTTTTAGGTAATGTTCTGCAAACTCATGCCTGTAATCACAAGCCAATTTAAATACCACAGTATCTTGAGATTAATGCCTTCCTAATGGTCACTGTTTTAATATTTCACTGAACAACGATGATGCTTGAGGATATTGTTGAATTCTTCTAACTGTGCATCTGCCCAGGAGACTGAACTATGTGAAACTCAAGTATATCTTTTAGGAGAATTTTGTAATTCAAGGTTAGTGGTTTCATATGCATCCCTGTCCTCTCAAAGCCCATCTCCATGGAAGCATGAATACCGTGGGCCTCTTTCAGCTAGAAATGCTGAATAGCTAGACTTTAGACAACTTCATTCTACCTGAAATTAAAACAGGCAATTTAATGTATAACCCTTTACAAAACCTGCTTCTCGGGTGCACCTAAAAATTCCAATGGAGCTGTTTCAAAGGGCAGAGGAATCTTCCAGGCAACTTTCATCTTTGAACTATCACTTGCTTCTAATCACATTGCTGTTTCCAAAATTTTGTTGTCCATAAAAAGTTAGCTGCCAATTTCCACATTAAAACAATATCTACATTTCAAAACACGGAAATCAGTGGCTACATTTTGTAGTCGGACATCCTGAAGTCACAAAGGTCCACTGATTTTTTTTTTAAAACAGATATTCCATCTTTTAAAGACTAGACATCAGTATTAAGAAGAAATAACGTAGGTCGGTTTCATGATCACTGAGCTTGATGAAGACTCCTCATATTTGATTTACTTTAAGCTCTTGAAAAACCAGAAAGCAACATTAACTAATCTAGTTTGCACAGAATGAATTTTCTAATTCATACAACACAGTGCATTCAATTTTCCTTTGAAAGCAATTAGACAAGAATTAGTCAATGCTTCAGTTTGTGAGCTCCCTCATTGGAGCTCCTGGTTGCAAAGAAAGAGATTAATCTTTTAGCATAGTATACAACATACATTGTCATTAATGAGCATTCAAGTCTATGAACATACTTTAACAAACTTGGTTTAAGTTGGAGATGCAGAAAAACACAAGGCTGCTAGGTACACCCAGTGCTCAGAGAAGAGCACCCCCTGTGATCATTGCCTCCATTTGTCACTCTGACCTCCAACCACTTACTAGGTCCTGCCTGACTGGCCCTACCAAAGCCATCCCACCTCACCTTGTTAACTAGCCTCCCATCACACCTCCTCATGGAGGATTTCTGGAGTCCTAGCAGTGTCCATCACTCCCAGCAGTGCTACTGGGGTTAGAGAGCTGCCAGGCAACTAACTGGCCAACAACTGAGGGAGGTTGGACATCCTCCTATATGGCAGTGAAAACCATGACCTCAGGCAGTTAACAACCCACAATCATAAAACCTTGCAGTGGCTTATTGCCCCAGTTTTTCAGTAGGAGGGGTGGCACCACTCCTTCATGAAAAATTTGTTCAAGTTTAAAACAAAAATGATTTGATAAATCAGAAATCAAAAGTAATTACAGCATTTCAATAACAGTTAGAAATTCAGATGTTATAAATATATCTCTCAAAATATTGCATATTTTAAGACTTTCTTACCTAATCTAAGTTCTCCAAAATTGCCACATCCTATCTTTTTCCCAACCCTGAAGTTGGGTCCAACCATTAGAACACCAGAACTGTGGGCACTTCGTCCCCCACTCCTGCCCATTCTAGATCGTTCTTCTATTTTATCTTTATCTTTCGTTTTCTCCATAACGAGTTCCTGCTTACGGCAATTTTCTGTATGTACTCGGTTATGCACTTTCAGACTGTATAGTTCCACAGCGGAAACATCATTTGGAATAAAATCAGGTGTAGCAGCACAAGGTGTTCAATCACAGGTACAGCATTCAAAAATAATTATTTTCATCCCATTCGCAAAAGCTTCCTCGGTAACGGCAACAATAATGAATAAATTCCACCATTTGTACAAGATATTCGTCCCAACTAATGGTACGCTCAATTGCTGAAGACCTGAAAAGTAAAATTTAAAAATGTTATTAAAATCACTTATGACTTTGATGTCTAAAGACAAGGCAAACAGATTTAATAGCACACACCAGCCATAGTTGGACATCTACACCATCAGCTATTTACTGCGGGCACACACCTTTAATAGTCTTAAAAGTATAAAGAGACCCGCAAACTACCACCAATCAAAACAAATGTAGCTGTTCATACTTTCGGAGAACAGAGAATTCAATATACATCCTTCAACAAAAATGCCAAGTTACCTGACCAACGTAAATGTTCTTACTGAAACAGCCAAGAATATTGCTCATGCATGTACCAAACTCAAACTGTAATCATAACTTTGTACATTTTAGAAATGTTTGCAGTCAAGTAAATAGAAATTCGTGCTCGAATTTAGATTCGAATTACTTTCTCTTGGGCTCCTCAGAGATCAAAATACACAGTGATTAAAATATTTCACCAATCTCCAGATTGCATCCTCATGGGTAGATTCTAAAATTTCCAAGAGTCTCCCAATTTTGCTGTGAACTTCAAATCTTTTTAAAAAAAAAAGATTCCCAGTAAAAAGAGGTAGCAAGAACTGACGATGCTGGAGTCAGAGATAACAGTGTGGAGCTGGAGGAGCACAGTGGGCCAGGCAGCATCAGAGGAGCAGGAAAGTTGACATTTTCTTCAGAAATGAATTCCCAGTCAAAAAAAGGTGTTCTTTCTGAAGATTCTCACGAAGTCCTCAAAGGAGCTGCAGCATGTTCCTCACCCTGAAACTGGCAGATATCTAAAAGATCAAGTAAGGCCACTAAACATGGCGATAAAGTTCCTTCACCAGCACTAAGGAGGCAATGGCAATTTCAGAAGCGATTTCATTCCTTACGGAATTTGCAGTGGTTTATTTATTGATTAAGTTTTATTACGATATGCACTAATGTTTCCAAATATTTGATTAGACTCCCAAACTCTTCAGTTTCAAATGCAATAATTTGGTTGTAATTAAAAAGGAGCTTGAACAATTTAATAATACTGGTGTACAAACTGCACAACACATTTTGTAGCTCTCAACATGATTTTTTTTTTGAATTCTAACGATTTCAACGGAGTGGCTATTTTACAAATTAAGCACATGGGTTTAATTCAAACCAAACACTTTCTAATAAAAAATGAAGCCAGATACACATTTTCCAGCTCCACTTACACAAAATCTGCATTGTCTTTCACAGTTTTCTCCTCTTTTAAAATGTTTCCATCTCCAAAGGCAAATTCTTACAGCTGAAAAACTGGGACTTATGTATCGTGTGCATTAGTCCCAAAGTAATTCCCAACAGTAACTTAGATATGAAACACGTAGATTTTATCCCTGATGATTTGCCCAACATTTTTTGGGAATGGAGTGCAACTCAACCACTCAGTAGCTTCCAACAGTTCTATCACTTGTCATTTTCAATATAGATAGATTTCCACAGTGCATAGTTTACAGGTGCCATCTGGGTAACCATGAACCTGAAGCGCAATTAGTAAGGAAACAAACAGTTCTTGTTGGAATACAACTCTTTCCAGCTTGGCATGTAAATCAGCAATTAAAATTTGGCAGGAACTCCGAACAGTTTCCACACCTAAAATGATGCACACTGAACAGACATAAGGGACAAGGAAAAACAGGTTGTGCCCCTATAAACCATTCACTGTGGCTTCTCTTTGCAAATGAAGATCAAATAAAGATCTATGTACAAGTGTGGCTCCATACTCACTTCTTCATTGCCAGTGTCAAGTTACCTGCCAAAAACAAAATCACCACCCACAAACACAGCAACAACTGCATATATTCAAGTACAGCAACCACTAATATCTCTACCACTGCTTCCTCCATCAATGCTACAGAGACCTGGAAAGAAATTGCTTGAAATCTACAAAACATCAGATTTATTTTGCTTCATTGCAGATGGGAGAACATTTTTAGATACTTGTATTTTACAAATCAATCTGCCCAGTAATGTTACCATCCAAGAACTTTAAAAATCACGTAAAAATAAACAAAGCAAATAAAATCATGAAAGGCAAGCGTAGCGTCCAAGATTTTAATTGGTTATCAAGTAATAGCTTAAGTAATAAGAACCCCATTACAAAGTAGCAATAAGTTGTGGCTTGGTTGAAGTCTATGCTACTAATCACTACCGAGTTAAGGTTGCAGAAGAAACACAGAAGAATCAAGTGTCTCTCTTCTTCGATGGGTCTATTTACAAAGGAAATCCCCTAGTGGCTCAAAAAATAAATGCACCGTCATGTGTGATACTGAGCCAATTTGAGAATGTTCCAACTTGCTTCAATGCACCTAAGGTAGGAGAAGGAAAACTGCTTAGCAATTGGAAAGTACACGTCAACACAGAAGACAGGTTCGACTGCCATGTTCCTTTCAGCAACGCTGGCTATCCAAACTCCCCAAAAAAGGATGACCACCGAGATTGGGTATCAGAGAAGCATCAGTATCTGTGAAAATGTTTCCTTACTGGCTCAATTTTTTCAGAAGAGGAAGTAAAGAAATTGAATGGGAAAAGACACTTGAAAAGCCTGGAAATTAACCTCCATTAAATGCAGCCAAAATAAATATGTTTAAGTCAGCAGACAAAGGTTGAAAGCTGAAAATTGAAAATTGAAAATGTACACTTTTCCTCCCAAAAACTTAGAAGTACGCATATGTTTGTGTTACCCAGGATATAGTTTTAATACAGCAGTTTTATTTAACTTTTACTACAAAATGCATGTTCACTCCTTTTCATGTTAATAGCATTAGTCTTGTATGAAATATATCGGAAAATGCTGGTAAGAAAATCAATGTAAAGCCAAAATAATTGGAAATATAGCTAAGAACTTACAATATTTATGAGTAGCCAGTTTTGTTCTGTGTTTATTTGGTAAACCAAAATACAGCATTACCCTTCATACTGTGGCATGTGGTGTAAAGTCATATTTTTGCTTGTAGTATTTTGGATCAGATATTTCCTTATATAGAGGCAACATAAAGTGACAATCTTTTGCCAACAGGCTTATCTTCCACTGTATGCTCCTTTTGAGCAAAATTATTAACATGTAACAATTGTTTCAACAAACATAATCCAGTAAACTCAATACCTGATCACCTTCTACTTTACAAATAGTACACAAAAAGAGAAAATTGTCAAGAATACATCAATACTCCTCTCTCAAACAACAAATTCTAAGAACAAACAATTCAAACATTTGTTAGAGCTCAAAATTTCCAAATTGAGTAAACACTCCATGAAACTTCAAGATTTAAATGAGGAATAAGTCTTAGGAGTTAATAAAGAAATTAAAACACAAGTATAATTTTAAATAATAGACTGTGATGGTATTTTTTATAACTTTAATCATAGTATGCAGCTTACTATCATTCACAAACTACCTACTACTTATTAGTTTAGGATCATTTGTGAACTGTCACCTGTTTGGCTCCAAGTTGTAGGCATTACTGCCCAATGTACCAATAAGTATACACATATTGAAGGCTGCCTTTATAACTCGTCAGTCTTTAAAACATCCATTTATTTTAAATTATCCTTATTGTGACAGAAACATGGACTTTTTTTGCATCTTACTTCACCAAACCACCCACTCCCTCTAAAATTGTGACTGAACATTGTAGAGAAAGCAGAATGAGTAACTGCAGAGTAGGATTAAAATTATTTGTTGCATATTATGTACGACCAACAACGACTTAAGTCTGCAGGATAGTGAATTCATGCTGAGTATGTTATAGATAACTACTGACATACAAAGAATCACTGCAAGGAATTAATTCTTTTGTATTCATAATATAAATCCTTGAATGAGATTATAATATCAAAACTAATTGTCTGTTATTCCCTACTAAATACACGTTGTGAAAAGAATAGGCTGTGGTCAATCACCAGATAGGTTTTGTATCTAATGTGAGAGGCAGGCCCCAAGTCACAAGCAGCTCACTGGTTGAGCCGAAAAGATTATATTTCTTCTACATGTTCTTTACTTATGCATTCCGGGGTATTTACTTTAGTTAGCCGTAGCCAATTCGAGCGAACTTACATCGGGCCCATGTAAAAAAAACGCAACAGATGATGGGAAAGCACTGGTCAGTCCTTCCAGGCCTTGCTGCTGCCTCTAACCAGCCTGTCAATCCCAGCATCAGATACAAGCTGCACTGTTAAGACTCTGCCACAGACCGCAATCTTGTTGCTTTCTCTCTTTCCGAAGCTGTATTTACAAACATTGCGAAATGGCAAGTTCAGGCCATTCTGTTTGGAAACTGCGGGGTTTCATCTTCATCACAGTGAAATACAGATCATCAGGAAGCTGACATTGTTCAGTGGAACCAAGTGATCCACACTGCTGGGAGCTTTGCCCTCACCTAGTCTGCAATCATTAAACGGTAAGCAGAGCAGTGGCATCCTTCTGCAGCCAGAGCAGGGTCACTCTGGTAGGGTGAGTGCTCACTACACAAAGCACTCAGAAACTCAACACCACCGTCATTCCCAACCTAATGACATGTAGTCAATATCTTCAACAACGAACATGTTACTGGTGTAAGTAAACAAAGGAACAATAATCTATCATATTCCAGGAGGAGGAGGTGATGGTGGCGGTGGGATTGGGGATCTATCCTGCCCAGTTAACGTGCGGCCTTACACAATGTGAAAAGTTACAACAGCACAAACTACCAATAATTTTAGATTCCAACTCCTTCGTTTTACCCACCGTGACACCGATTCGGATGCCAGCGGAAAATCAATTTGATAGCCCCCACACAACCTCCCGGAAAAAAAAAGGCAAGAGGCTGGGATTCCAATCGGAGGGACACAGAGACAGATTCCACCCCCACCCCAAGCAGTAACTGCAAGGGGGGGGGGGGGGGGGGGGGGAATACACAACCGGCCAAGACTCCAGAACGGAGAGGATTCGGAGACATAAATTCCGAAAAAAAAAACACAACGGCAGGTTAAATGCACACAGCCAGGTTTAACACAATCTTAAAAATAAAACATACACACACCCAAGTTCCCACACAGAATAAACACAAATGTACACAGACCTGTCCTGGGTGGTTATTTTATAATATATATATATACACACATATATATATATACATATAGCGATTATTTGAATTTAAAGTGCGTCGGTTTAAAAGCTCTCGGTGCCGGGACAAAAGGGGAAGGAGGTTTACATCCAGTGGCGGCAGCAGCAGCTACTGAGCTGCTGTGAGCAGAGGCCCCGCAGCCCCCGGCTCAACCTCTCTCCGCTCGAGCCTCCGCTTTTTGTTCCAAAATGTTCCGAGTCACCGAGCGCGAGCGGAAATCCCCGGGAAAACCCCTGAGTGACAGCGCGCTGGCCAATCAGCGCCCAGCACGCGCCGGCCTGCAGCCAGCACAAAGCAAGCGGCTCCTCCGGAGGGTTGCACCGCAGCAACGCAACAACGTGATCCGCGCTTTCTCCATTCACTCTCTCACACACACACAGACAAGAAAAGCAGGGCAAATGCATGGCACAGGCCGATCACCTCCACGAATTCTCAGCGCGCTAGACACACACACAAAACAAAGGACGAATCAACGGCACACCGATTGACCATCCTCGTTTACCTCGGCTTCCTCGTTCACCTACCGATGAGAAGAAAGCAAAAAACTATGATCCCGGAAAAGCTACAAGTTTACATGCACGATGATAAACGTTACACTTTTTCACGTTGGAAGTTCGTTTCCCTGATTCCATCAAGCCATTCAAAAGTGCACAACTCAAATCAGATCGCCGCTTGCGAAGTCATGGGCAAGGCTTCTTTATCCACGATATGAAATGCTACCCACAATTTAAGTTGGCCGCATACGCAGGTCATTTACGATTTGTGCAAGATGTTGTATTTATACAAAAGTACATGTTGGTCAGCTTCAGTCAAGTTAACACTGAACAGAACTGAAGCTTATTATGATAAATCGATAATGTATTATTAGACACGAAGGAACTATCCAGTGCATCATGGAATTTCGCCGACTGAGACTGTAGAAGGCAGTTTGCTGTAAACGTACTTCAAAACATTACGCTACAGAAATTTGAGCCAACAGATTTGTGTCAATATGTTTTTCTTAGCCAACCAATCAATCCAATGTATCCGTCCTGTTTACTTCCCACAAGCTCTAATATTATTAATCAGCCCTCCAGTAATTTCTCATTAAAACTTTTGCTCAGAACAAACATTCAAACACTTCAACCAATCTATCACCTAAACTTTAACATTGCCATCCTAAGTCTGTGGACTTTGACTACTGGCCTACCAATATGGGGAAACAATTCACTCCATCACAGCCTACACTACCTTAAAAACCTCTTCGGTCACTAGCTCATTCCAATCCAGTTCCTAATGGTAATAGGACTGCATATCCACATTTAACTGGCGATAAGTTCCCGTGAAGAAAAATGAAAAAAAAAAAGTATTATACTGATACAGAGGGTTAGGTTTACCTAGCTTGAAGCTGCAGCCTATTCTGGTTACATAGCAGAAGTAGCTTTATACTGCATCAACTTTTGCTGCAGGTGGAACTGGGAATATATGAGGCCAGCTATAGGTGCAACATATTCCACTGTTTGATTAAAACAAAATTCATACATAAAAGTGGCTAGAAATATTTGATTCTGCTTGATAAAACTTGGAAAGCTAAGTGATATTTTGAAACCTAGTTAGTTATAAAACTCATTAAAAATGACAGAGCAGACAGTTACCCATTCAACTGATGGGGTCAAGAAGGAATTGCAGTTGTTGTAGGGAGCAGAAATTAGAGGTAGATATCTCTTTGCAGCTGAAAATTGAGAGTTCTAAAAGCTGTGTTGCCTGCCTAATTGTCAGGGCCGGAGACGAACTTGTGATGGGAGAGAATAGATCCAATTACCATCATCCTTTTGGATACTGACCACGCAGTTAGGACCAAGAAAGAGGTTCTGTCAAGCAGACTCCCAAGTTAGAGGCTAAATCTAAAACACAGAACCACAAAGATAATGATCTCTGGATTACTATCTAAGCCTATCTGGATTTGATCCAGTAATTGACGGATAGCTTACTCTGTCTATTACATACTCCTTCCACTATTTAACATGCAGGAAGCCCTGTGTTAGAGCTTTACCAAAGTGATCCCTCATTGTTGGGCATACCTGCTCCTGGCAATGCCCTCCTTTTCCTTTCATTGAACCAAGGTTGATCCTCTGGCTAGTTTAGTAACTAATATGCTAGGCCGTGAGTGTACAGACTCTGATGCTGATGGTCTGTAGCACTCATTTGATGCCCAGGTTTGTTTGATCTGTTTGAAGTCAATCCCATTAAGGGCAATAGTGATGCCACGCAACACAACGCTGGGGATCCTCAGCGTGAAGACAGGAATTTGTCTCCACAAAGACTGAGATGGTCACAGTTCCAAATACTGTTATGGACATATGAATTGGTGACAGGAAGATTGGTGAAGTTAAGGTTAAGTAATTATTTTTCCTCTGGAGGCTTCCTCAACACCTGTCGCATGCTTAATTATGCACAAACAGAAATAAACGGTAGCCATTTCAGAGACACAATGTTATAAATTGAGTGCGGCAGGACCTGAATATTCAAGGCCATGTGACATCTGGAAAGGCGAGAAGAAAGGAAATTGTGTAGCCTTGTGCCTCTCAGAGTGAAAAATGATCTAAATTCGGGGGAGAGGAACAAAATATGAAATCAGTTTGTGTGGAGATAGGAAAAATCAAAGGAATGAACTGAATGTCTTGGGAACAGTGCAGGGCAAAGTATAAATCAGGAAATAATAGGGGGCGAGTGCTGTAACAAAGTTACTGTGATGATCTTGTGACATTCGACGAATCAAATTTGTAAAAGTTTGGACGATAAATAGGTAGAGTATATTCAGGACAGTTTCTGAGAACAACACATCCTGGAGCCAATCAGGGAGCAGGTTACTTTACTGCTGATAAAGAGCAATGAGGTAAGATTTATTAATGATCTCATAGTGAGGGATCCTCTGTGTAAAATATCAAAACATCGTGCAGGTTCACATTCAGTTTGAGACCGAAACCAATGTCCCACTGCTCGCTTTCCTCATTCCCCAACGATCTCCCAGACCCCAATCCACTCCCCCCATCTCCCTCTCTCGAACTCCCCACTCCGCCCCGGCTGCCTGGACGGACGGCCTCGCTCCTGACACTATCCAGCAGCAGCTTTCTGAAGGGTCGAAACTGATCAACAACCGCGTCGAGCAAAATGCTTCGTTTTAAAGAAAATGCAGTTAACGTGGTCCTAGCTCCGGACGCCAGGCTAACAAGTTAGTCATTGTCTCTGGGATCACATTGAAGCGTCTGCATTATGGGCTCACTGCCCAGGAAAGCCAAATCGCTCATCTCCCGGAATGTTAGAGACAGCTTTGGGAAGACAAACTCTGATTCCGCGAAACTCCTCATTTCGGGAAGCGAAAAGGACTCGGGTCAAAAAAGATAAAGATTCTGCTGTGAGACATAAAGCAAAAGAGGAGGAGCTCCATCGGCGGTCAGTCAGAAGAGCTGAGCGAATAAACAGACTGAAAGGGCGGAGATAGAGCGAGGGAGTGTTCAAATTTGCACACCGAGGAAAAAAAATAGATAAATCTGTTAATGAAAAACAAAATTTTAGCTAGGTAGATAGAGCGCCAGAGCAATTTAGCAAGCAGTCGGGTAATAAAAGAACTAGATTTAAAGTGAAGTAAGATATTATGCATAGAATCCCGAGAGTATGGAAGCAGGCCATTCGGCCCATTGAATCTGCACCGACCCTCCAAAGAGCATCCAACCACCCTCCCAGTAACCCCACATTTACCATGGTCAATCCACACATCTTTGAACTCTGGGAGGAAATCCATGCCAACACTAGGAGAACGTATAAACTCCGCATAGACAAGTCACCCAAGGCTGAAATCAAACCCTAGCACTATGAGACAACAGTGCTAACCACTGAGCCACCATGCCACCCCACATGTATGGGAGAGATGAGGGTGAGTTGCAATTTGTGAAAGATAATATTTGTGTGACTGTCAAGGAGAACTTTGCGTTATTCAAGTCAGGAGGTGACAAAGGTATGGATAAACATTACAGCAGAGTACAATGAACTAATCATGAATGGAGGCAATACTGTAAAATGGAAACAGGTCAAGATGAAGTGGCTAGGATCTCTCCTTTAAGGCTTAACAAGAGTTGTTAAACATGACACTGAGACTATTCACCATCGCGTTCAGTGAGAGCCGTTAGGGAGAGTTGAGTACCAAGTAATGGGTTTCTTGTGAAAGCTAAACTAGGTGACTTCAGTCTTGCTGATATGAGCTTCCTGCTCATCCACAGTTTGATTGTGATTAAGCATTTGGACAGTGCATTGATGACCAAGACATGGTGACAGAGAGCAGAGCTGGGTATCAAAAGGCTCAGTTGTTAGCTCCATGGGCCGCATAGTTGGCTTACAATGCAGAATGATGCCATCAATGTGGTTTCCATTCCCACACCAGCTGAAGTCACTATGAAGGTCCTGCCTTCTCATCCTCACCTCTTGCCTCAGGTATGCTTAAACCCACTACTAATTATCTCATTCTAATGAGAGAGAATGGAGCTATAGTGAATTTTGAGGGCTGGACAACTGTCTTACAATGCAGAGTGATGCCAACATCATGGGTTCAATTCCTGCAGTAGCTAAGGTTAGCATGAAGAGCGCTTCTTATCAACTTCTCCCCTCGGCTGAGGCATGGTGACCTTCAAGTTCTAATGAGAGAACTGCCCTATGGTCTGGTAGAACTATGGTAACTTTTATATGCTGGAGACTCAAGTTCTTTGTATTATTCAGTTTAACACTTCCAAACTGAGCTTCTCCATTGAATTTAGCTGCCCTAATCTAATTTTCTTGCTCTATTCCACAAACTTTAATATTCTCACATTTCCAATACTCACGCAAAACCTCCCTGTGATACAACATTCATTACAAGTGAAAAACTATTTTATAGCTTTCCCCATTGTTGTACAAGTAATTATTCAGAATCTATCCTTTGGTTGCAGATTTAACAAGCCAAAACCTTTTATAATTTGAAAATATTCTATTAGATGAATGATCATTTTCTATTTTTCAACAAAAATGATTATTTCTTCATTTCTATACTCTCACTCTCCTAATTGTCACACTTCTGAAACCTCAGTGCACTTTTTCCAGATACTACATTCAAAATGTCACCTGTAGCATTTACAAGTATGTGCAAATTTAGTATAATTTCCTTGCTTAGGATAATGTCCCTGTGGATAAAACTCAGAATCTCACTTGTTTCTTTTGGGGCCTGTTCTACTTCAATCCCTGGTCTTTAAAGATCCATGTATCTGTATTCCTTCATCTCTTTATTTCTCCATACTATTTGAGCAAGAAAGCTAATTCATTATAAAACAAGAACCTATTGCTCAAGTAAAAATTGGTTCTGCGTACTCCCAACGTACAAATACAAACACAGACATCAACAATTATTATGGAAAACAATTAGCTTCAGCAAAATGGAAGCATTATGGTGTGCAACATTGTTTACTAAATTATTTAGGACAACATAAATTATTTAGAATTAATGTAACTCAATTATATTGTTCGACATTAAATTATTATATGTATGCTTTATGCAGCTCCACTTAAAATACTTATATGAGTAAGGGTTATGAAGTATAATATTGATTTTAATTGCAATAAGCCATTTGGAAATGCAATTAAGTGTTGGTAGAATGTAGATCATTACAGCTATTTTAAGTTGAAGAAGTAACAACCTATTCTATACAAATTTAATTTTTTGTAAAGAATAATAACAACAGAAGAAACGTCAACTATGAAGCCACAAAATGAGTAACACACCATGTAGTGAAGGTATGAAAAAACTTGCTGCTTTTTGTATGTGAAAATGTAATCAAGATAGAACATAGAACATAGAACAGTACAACACAGTATAGGCCCTTCAGCCCACGATGTTGTGCCAAACTTTTACGCGAAACCTAAGGTCTATCTAACCTCCACCGCTACCTTATACTATCATCCATATGCCTATCTAATAGCCGCTTAAATGCCCCCAATGAGGCCAACTCCACTACCCTCTCCGGCAATACATTCCACGCCCCTACCACTCTCTGAGTAAAGAACCTACCTCTGACGTCTCCCCGATATCTACCTCCTTTCACTTTAAAACTATGACCCCTCGTAAAAGCTACCTCCATCCTAGGAAAAAGTCTCTGGCTGTCTACTCTATCTATACCTCTGATCATTTTGTACACCTCTATCAAGTCACTTCTCATTCTTCGTCGTTCTAAAGAGAAAAGCCCTAGCTCTCTCAACCTTTCCTCGTAAGACCTTCCCTCCATTCCAGGCAACATCCTGGTAAATCTCATCTGCACCTTTTCCAACACTTCCATCTTTCCTGTAATGAAGTGACCAGAACTGGACACAATACTCTAGATGTGGCCGAACCAGGCTTTTGTATAGCTGGAGCATAACTTTACGGCTGTTGAACTCAATCCCTCTATTAATGAAAGCTAACACACCATATGCCTTCTTAACAACTCTATCCACCTGGGTGGCAGCTTTCAGGGAACTGTGAACATGAACCCCAAGATCCCTCTGCTCCTCCACACTGCCAAGAATCTTTCCGTTAACCCTGTAAGAATCTTTCCGTTAACCCTGTAGATAAACAAATAAATCAATATGTTTCAGAGATAGTAGGAACTGCAGATGCTGGAGAATCTGAGATAACAAGGTGTAGAGCTGGATGAACACAGCAGGCCAAGCAGCATCAGAGGAGCAGGAAGGCTGACATTTT
>NC_063334.1:65806247-65824519 GCF_021869965.1 Rhincodon typus
TCTGATGAAGGGTCTAGGCCCGAAACGTCAGCCTCTCTGCTCCTATGATGCTGCTTGGCCTGCTGTGTTCATCCAGCCCTGCACCTTGTTAGCTCTGCTATGAGTTGTGATTTATTTTGCTAAATATCTGCCATTGTTAATTAGCCATCTTTATGGCTAAACTCCTTTCTCAGTCTACTCCAGTCAACTTTGTGCCCATTCATTTATAATTACCCACTTTAAGCATGACAGCATTGCTTCTGACCCAAATTTTTCACTCTAAATGCTAAATTCTACCTTGTTAGGGTCACTGTTTCCGAGGGTTCTTATACTTGGAGATTATTTATTAAACCTGGCTTATCACACATTACTGGGTCAAAAATAGCCTGATCCCTGGTTAGATCCATGACAAATTATTCTAG
Organism: Rhincodon typus; assembly: GCF_021869965.1. Classification (NCBI taxonomy): domain Eukaryota; kingdom Metazoa; phylum Chordata; class Chondrichthyes; order Orectolobiformes; family Rhincodontidae; genus Rhincodon; species Rhincodon typus. The sequence goes on from NC_063334.1 coordinate 65,806,649, forward strand.
GAAATTGTCCCAATTATTCTGTGATTTCTTCCTCTTGGCCACCTCTGCCAATTTAATTTTCCCAAACTGCATGAAGGTTAATGTCAGCAATGATTAATGTCATGCCTCTTTTACATGTCTGCATTATCTCCTGATTTATTCTCTGTTCTACAATATAGCTGCTCTTCAGAGATCTCTAGACTACTCTGACCTGTACCATCTTCCCTTTGTTTTTCTTTTAACTCCACCCATATGTATTCTACATCGACATGGCTAGTAAATTTGCAGATTACAGCAAAATTGGTGGCGTAGTGGACAGTGAAGAAGATTATCTAAGATTACCAAGAGATCTTGATCAATCGGGTCAATGGGCTGAGGAGTGGCTGATGGAGTTTAATTTGGATAAATGTGAGGTATTATATTTTGGAAATATAAACAAGATCAGAATTTATACAATTAATGGTCGGGCAATGGGTAGTGTGATTGAACAGAGAGACCTGGGGATTGAGGTACATAATTCCTTGAAATTTGCATCTACTGGTTGTCCTTTATCTATCCTGTTTATTACCACCTTGAAGAATTCTAATAAATGTGATATCCCCTTCGTATCACAGGTAGACAGGGTGGTTAGAAAGGCGTTTAGCATGCTTCCCTTCATTGCTCAGATGTTTGACTGTAGGAGTTGGGACACCATGTTGAGGCTGTACAGGATGTTGATAGGACCTCTTATGTTGTATTGTGCGTAGTTCTGGTGCCCTGTAATAGGAAGGATATTTTAAACTTGACAGGGTTCAGAAATGATTTACCAGGACATTGCTGGGAATGAAGGGTTTGAGATATAAAAATAGACTGGAAAGGCTGGGACTTCTTTCACTGGAGCGAAGGAGGTTGAGAGGTGACATAACTGAGGTTTATAAAATCATGATGGGCATAGATGAGATGAATGGCAACAGTCTTTTCCCTAGGGTGGTGGAGTTCAAAACGAGGGGACATATTTTTAAGGTGGAGAGGAGAAAGATTTAAAAAGGACATGAGGAACAACATTTTTACACAGAGTTTAGAATGAACTGCCAGAGAAAGTGGTGGATGCAGGGACAGTTAGTTTAAGAGACATTTGAATAAGTTCATGAATAGGTAAGGTTTGGATGGACATGGGCCAAGTGCAAGCAGGTGGAAATAGTTTAGTTTGGGAGCATGGTCAACATGGACTGGTTGGACCGAAGGGTCTGTTTCCATGTTATAGATTCTATGATTTTATAACTGTAAATAATTTATATATCTTAAGTATCATTCAAAAATCTTTAAAGAACAAAGTTCACTATTATTATTTTCAGTCAAAATTAGATATATTATCTTGGGGTAGTTGCACAGCAGTCATAAAGACAGCATGTTATTACAAAACTCTCAAATTGTTTTGGTGCACAAAGAGGCAGTTCAGCCCATCATGTATGCACCAGTTGACTGAATGAGCATGTGGAATCGTGCCATTTCTCATACCTTTTCCATGTAACCCTATATACTCTTTCTATTTATATAATCATCTAATGGCCTTCTGAATGCCTCAATTGAACCTGCCTGTACTAGACTTTTAGTCAGGGCATTACAGACCCTTATGACACCTATGTGAATTTTTTTTTTACTTCACATTTGCTTCTTTTGTAAATTACCTTATATCTGTATTATCATTCTTGATACTTTTAGCTTTGTGGGAGGGAATAGTTTTTCTCTCTATCTACTCTGTCCAGCCTCCTCATAATTTTGAAACTTTTATTAACTCTCCTGTTATCTTTCTTTTCACCAAGAAAAACAAGCCCAACCTCTCCAACCTATCTTCATAACTGAAGTTTCTCATCCCTGAAACCATTCTTGTAAGTCATGTCTGCACTCTCCCCACTGCATTCACATCCATCTTAATGTGTGGTGCCTAAAACTGTACACTCTGCTAGAGCTGAGGTCAAACTAGTGTGTTATAAAATCCTATACTCCTACTAATAAAGCCAAGGGTACTGTATGCTTTATTAACTGCTTGGTCCTGCCACGTTCAGTAACATACACGCATATATCCAAATTTCTCTGTTCCTTCGCACTCTATATTCGATACTGTATCTTTGAGTTCTTTCTCTACCAAAATGTATCACCTTATATGTCTCTGTATTGAGCTTTATCTGCTACCTATCTACCCATTCCATCAGCTTGTCAATGTCCTTTTGTAGTTTTATGCAGTCCTCCTCATACTTTACAAAGCTTCCAGTTTGTATCATCTAAAAACTTGAAAATTGTCACTTGCATACCAAGATCTTGATCTTTAACATTTATCAGAAGAAGCAAGGGTTCCAAAACTGACCCTTGCAGAATGTCAGCACAAACATTTCTCCAGCCTTAAAAAAATCCATTAATTATTATTCTGTTTCCTATCCCTCAGCCAATTTTGTATCTACATTGCTACGGTCACTTTTATTTCATGAGATTTTTTTTCTCACAGATCTGTTGTGTTGGACTGTACAGAACACCTTTTGGAAGTCCATGTACCCCACACCAACAGCCTTGTCTCACTAACCCTCTTCATTATCTTTTCACAAAAACTCTGGCTTGTCAGTCAAACAAAAGCTTCCCTTAAGAATTATGAAGTTTTTTTTCTAATTAATGGAGATTTTACCATGTTTCAAAACAATTTCTCCATCATTGATGTTAAACTGACTGGTCTATAATAGGTGGACTTACCCTTACATGTTTTTTTAAACAAGGGTGTTAACATTTGCCATTCTCCAGTCCTCTGCCACCTCCCTGAATCTAGGAAAGATTGAAAGATAATTGCCAGCCGTTTTGCAGTTTCCAATTTCACTTCCTTCAGTATCCTTGGATACATTTCATCCAGTCCAGTTGTCTTATCAAGTTTAAGTGCTGACAGCCTATCCTCTACCTCCTCCTTATAATTTTTAAACTATTAGTGACAGTATTTCCTTGTCTGTCACCTGACCAGTGTCTTCTTCCATATATTTAAAGTACTGATTTAACACTTCAGCAATGACACCTGCTTCCATGTGTAAATCCCCCTTTTGATCCCTAAATGGCCTTACTCCTCTTTTTACCATCCTTTTACTATTTATGTGCCGATAGAAGTCTTTGGATTCTCCTTTACATTAAATACTTATCCTTTATTCATAATCCCTTAATTTATAATGCTTTTCACCTCCCTTCTGAATATTGTCTATTCAATCCAGTTCTCAGTTGTATTTTTCACCTGACACCTGTCATAAACACGTCTTTAAATGAACAATTTTCAAAAAATCCACTTGTTGCAATAATTCAGATTGCTCAAGACTTCAATACACAATATAGTAAAGTATAAAATACAAGAACAGTGGTCTCAAGTTTCAATGCTCATTAGGTTCCAATTTAACTAAAAAATAAATCTTAAACTAAAATGTAAGATTGAGCAGTTCACTCTGTACCATAAGAGGGATGACAAAGGTTAATATCTCAGGTGTGACACTTCATCAGATTAGACAAACTGAAAAATGAACAACTCTTAAATAGAGTTAGGACAAAGCAAATACAGCAGCAAAAAATATTGAGAGAGAATGTACGAGTGGAACAACCTGTGATGCGCTTCAAAGAGCAACAGATGGTTGGATGACTAAGATTGTATAACATAAGATGGTATGTAAAAAAAACATTAGATTCAGACCATGTGAATAGTTGAAGCAGTGAGAGGAAATTTGGTACGAAAATTGAAAGGTGAGAAACAAGACAGGCTCCAGTGATGCTAAGGGCAGAAAAGCAGGTCAACATAAGGATAAAGATTCTCACCAGCACTTTGCTCCAATGGATAGCTTCTAATTCAAAAGCCAACCTGCCTTCCCTTGACACCCAGCAGACATTACAACTCCTCAAACCCCAGCATTAACATGCCAATTTCATACGATCCACATCTCTTGCAACTAAAAAGGTAGAGGCTGTAGTTAAAGTTGTAAGTTGTAAAGTAAGTGGCCTGGTAACTGTGTCTGTTCTACAGGCATAAAACGGGTGGCCAATAAAGCCCAATATAGCAGGAGGTGATGGAGTTCATTCTGAATCTTCTTTGTGGTCAGGACTGTTCAATATTCATCCAGGTTGGCAGTCTGACATGGCATTGACACATTTTACAAAATGGAGGGCTTAATGCAGGGTCCTTTGGCAAATTGGTCTGTGAATGACTGCAGGATCCGTCATTTCTTCAGGCACTCGAACCAGCAGTCCTTAAAGAATTCTAATTTACACTAATTACTTTTGATCCATTTTATTCATTCCTTTGACAAGATGTGAGTGTAACCAGCAAGGCCAGCATTTCTTGTCCATCTTTAATTTCCCTTGCAATGAGCTGTGTGCTCGGCAATTTCATAGCACAGTTACGGGTCAAGCACATTATTACTATGGGACTGGAGTTACATGGATACGTGATTTCCTTCTCTAAAAGGCATTGCAGTTGTCCCACATTCTACCTTCTATAAACTTAAGCTTATCTAAAATTATACTGCTGTGTCTTAATTCACGATAACTTCCTTAACCCCTGTGTTGTCTAACCTACACTGGCTCTTTTTTAAGCAACACCTCATTTTACAATTCGCATCCTTGTTTGCAAAACCCTCCATGGCCTTGCCCCTCTGTATCTCTTCAAGCCCTGTAACCCTCCAAGATATCCATCTTCCTCGAATTCTGGGCTCTTCAGCATTACCAAATGCAATGCCTCACCAAGCTCCAATCTCTGGGCATCTCTGTCTGCACCTCTCTCTCTCTTTCCACCTTAAGGCATGCCTTAAAATTCTACCTCTTTAATCAAAGTTTTGGTCATCTGACCAATATCTTCTTGTGTTGTTTGGCATCATACTCTTTTGAAAATACTCCTATGGAACATCTTGGAACATTTTATTATATTAAAGTTGCTTCATAAATACAAGTTGTTAATTTTGATTTTGGCATCATTGGATGGATGCAATATACAAGGGAATGTCTATGAATGTTGTCTACAAGGATTTCCAAAAGGAACTCAATAATGTTTCATACAGAAGTCTATATATGCACGAGGATACTATTTAGTATGGTGGAGCAGCATTTCTGGAGTGTGGATCTCTTGTTGCTATAACATACAGTAGTCCTGTGAAGAATTCAAGGTCATGGACGTGACCTCCATACAGCCCAATGTTACATTACTGATATTTAATTATGACATCTCCTGTGGTGAAAGACTCAATGAGAACTAAAAGAAGCAACAATACTCTATGCTGGAAGGAACACAAAGGGCATCCTTCACTTCAGTATACATCATGAAACTTCAAATGGCTAATGTAATAAATGTACACTTTACATCTTCTTCCTTCACTCCACAAGAGTTCCATCATCTTCAGAAAGACCTACCAGTCCCACAACATAAAATGATCCTAGTCATACAACATAATTAAAGAATCTTGTCATGCAAAATTTCTGCGTATACATCAATACAATCATGATATTTTATCAGAACCCCACTGTGTGTGTGTGTGTGTGTGTACACAAGCACACGCACCGACATTTCCTAACTACCTGATGCGTGCAATCAATAATCCTGTGCTTCTTCTTGGCTCATCCTGACCAGCAAGAGTAGCAATTGTAAGATAGTTGCTAGGATCCAAAAGAAGCTTTTGGAGCTCCTTTAGATGAAGATGGTTAGCTTCTCGCAGCGGACGTGTTCTGAACTAGATCCAGCACGTCTTGTGTTTCTGTATGGGCTTACATCTTTTCAGCTACATGTGCAGTCTTCAGAAAGGTTGGAGAAAGCCCACATCTGCTGCTATCCTAAGGCACTATTCTGCATTCTGATTCATAGCAGACCACTAAAATTGGATTCTGGAATATTGTGCTGGTTGACGTACAGAAGAAAATTGTACTGATGATATTGCTGAAGCCCTCTTGCATGGTTGTAACTCATTGCCAAAAACATGGAAGTCAAAAGAGACAGCCCTCTTGAATAGAAAGCCAAAAAATGTGGCAACAATGTGATAGAAGTCTTCTCTGTAAAAGTTTGTGTAGTTCCCACATGCTCCCTTGTGGTTGCAACTCTGTTAAATTGTTTTCTAATAATTGCTGTCAGCCTGATTTAGCCCTGACACTTCTAGCATTGTTCTTTAAAAATTGGGATTTATGACCTACAGATCTTCAGGCACTTGAGCCAAGAGATGACCCATCCTGATCTCTTAACAATCAAATCTCAGATGATGCACCAGCTGCTTCTGCTTACTTATGCTTTGTGTTGCACTGATTCCGATTCAATCTCTAATTCACCAAGATGGAGATGACTGAGCCAGCATTTAGAATGGACACATAACTTGGTGGAATATATTGTTTGTGCTGACATATTCAAATGCAGAGGAGCCTGTGTCCTCTTTCTGTGACATATCTAAAGATGGAAGAAAGGCTGGAATAGTTTCCTGTGGAGCAAAGGTCACATACCACTTTCGACTGCAACAACTTCTATTTATATAGCACCTTTAATATAATAAAATACCCCAAGACACTGCATAGGACAAAAATATAACACCCTTATTGGAACATACAAGATTCTTAGGAGATTTGACAGGGTAGAAACTTCAGTCCACCTGTGGGAGAGTCTAGGATCAGAGGAAATAGTCTGAGAAGAAGGTGTCACAAATTTAAGACAGAGGTGAGGAGGAATTTCTTCTCTCAGAGGGTAGTGAATCTGAGGAATTCCTTACTGCAGATGGCTGTCAAAATGGGTCACTAAGTATGTCCAAGGCTGAGATAAACAGATCTTGAATTAGTAAGGGTAACAGTAGTTATAGGGAAAAAGCAGGAAAGTGGAATTGAGGATTATCAGATCAGCCATGATCTCTTTCAGTGGTGGAGCTGACCTGATAGGGTAAATGGCTTACTTCTGTACCTACATCTTATGGTCTTCAAATTCATTCAGGCAATTTTAGGACTTATGTTATAGTCAGCTCTAAGCACCCTGCTCAAAATGGAGAGCAAGGCTGAGATGTCGTTAGAGTGAGTCCCATACCAGGGGCTGCGTGACTGAATGGTTCTAACTGAACACGACTGCACACGACATTGGTATTTTAACCAGAACGTATGGTGTGGTAAAGGAATTTAAGGATGTACAAAGGATCTGAACTGGAGTGCAGAGTCCTGTGAGGATTGTTGGGCCAGAGTAGATTGCAAAAATAGGAAAAAGTGAATCCGTGGAAAGATCTGTAGGAACATAGGAGCAGCTCTTCAAAGCTGCTCCACCATTCTAAACACAAAGGCAGAATTTTCAGTGGCAAAGAATGCCATCAAGCACAGTGAATGGGATTTCAGGTGTGGTAAGGTGCAGGCAGCAGAGTTTTAGATGAGCTGAATTTCACAGAGGATGAACAATGAGAAGCTGATCAGAAAAGTATTTGATGATCAAATCTGGAGGTAATGGAGGCATTGATTGAAGTTTTAGCAGCAGAAGGATCGAAGTTGGGTAATTTTATGAATGCCAAAGTACAGGATCTTGGTGTTGGAAACTAAGCTCATGGTAAAATAAGTCATCAGTGTCGCAATCAACCTCAGAAAGTAGCCAAGATGATGATGAGATTGGTGACTAGAGACTAGAATTTTGACAGAGGTCAGAAATACTGCCATTAGTTTTCCCCAATTTGATAACAAGATATTTTCTTAAATAATATGGTATTTCTGATAATGTGATAAATCAGATGCAGAGAAGGGGTTGAGAGAGGGTGATGTTGAGGGGTGGAACTGGATATCAGCAATGTACATTAGAGTCTAATGTTGTACATTCACTGTTGTTGAAGGGCAATATGTGAATGAGACACTGGAGGGACTTTTGAAAAATTTTGCAGGGCATGAGAATTCCATGCCTTTGTTTGTTAATGACAGTTAATGTGGGAGACAGTAGAAAGAAAAGAAAGATAAATAGAATGTTATCACAAACCCACAGCTGCCACATACCCTCCTACTCCATCATTTCTGACACCGTCTTTGACCTTCTTTCCATGCTTCCTCCTTATAGAGGGCGACAGGGCAGATGTTTACCATTATCACCTCTTGCTGGTCTTTCCCCCTTTAAAAAGAAAGCAGAAAGGGCCAAATTACATTTAATTGACATGACATGCATCAATATGCAATTCCTGGCATGCGGCCATAATGGGTGTGATGACATGTGTGTGCAACAGGAAGTTATAGATTATGACCTCATTGGATGATGCCTCTCTCACACTGTCTTTCTGTGGGCTGAAAACATGTAAGGATATGAGTGAAGGAACACTTGCAGATGAAGGGATAATGATGTTTAAAGTGCCATGCTACTCTATGGGCATTGATGGTAAGTATTAGAAGATGGGTGCTTATCCTATGTGAGACCTATAAATAGTGAAGCTTGCAGCATTTATAGACTTACAGACTGTCATTAATAGATTTATTAAGCATAAAACCACTTTTAACAATAATTAAACACAACACACAAAACTAATAGCAGGAGCTGCAACTTCTACTCGTGAACTTCAAGGCAGAGTACACTTCCTAGGTTGGAGTACTGGATGTGCCAGACCTTCAAATTCCAAAGTGTTTGTCCTATCTCTTCATAGCTTGTTTTTTTTTTACAACTAGCACATGGCAACTCAAAAGCTTCATAGCATTTTCAATTTACAGTCATATTTCAATCATGGGGTACCTGTCCTTACAGCGATGGATCCTACTCCTTTACTTGATTCATACTCTCAAAATGTTCAAGTCTACAGTTCTTATTATTCTTATTAGACACATATTTCTTCAAGGCCATCCGAACAGAGGAAGGCTTTCTGTCCACTGTAGAATTTATCAGCTGAATCAAGATCTCCATCTTTGCTTTTAGTTTGTTGTGCTCTCAAACCTGAGAGTAAAGCAGGCTTGTTTTATTATTATATTTTAATACTTCCAGCAAAACTCATTTAACAGGCAAAATCTAAAAATCAATAAAACTCCTTAAAGTAATCAATTACAGTATTTAATTAAAGTATTTGAAGTAAATATAAGATAGAGGCATGTGTTACGACCTTGTCCAACAACACTCCATGGCTACATTGAGGGTCAGAGAAAGTATCTCATACCCTCTGGCTACCATCAAAAAATGTTTTTTTCATTACATAAGATTTTGTCTGGAGGCAATGTAAACATTGCTTCAAGGTGCTGCAGGCCTCTAAACCCTTAAACAACCAAGGTACTATTTTCAGGAGCACCTGACTAATACTCCAGCATAATTATTGAGGCTAGTAATGAGGTGGCAAAAGCATTAAATATAACTAACCAAAGTTACCTGGAAGGGGAATTTTGTAGTAATGGTATTTGACTAGTAATCCAGAGACTAAGGCTAATGTCTGGAGCCTTGTATACAAATCCAGTCAGGGCAGCTGATGGAAGTGAATTTAAAATCAAGAAATTAATAAATCTGAAATGAAAAGCTACTCACAGAAATAGTATTAAATTGTCAAAACAATCCATTTGTTTCACGAATGCCCTTTTGAGAAAAATATCTGTTGTCTTACCTGTTTCAGCCTACCTGACAATCCAGACCAGCTAAGGCCAATAAAGTACCTTCTGAAATAGCCTAACAAGCAACTTTGTTTATCTGACTCCAACAGCAGCACTTACATATGACTATTTCTAGATATGATTTGTTCCACAGGCAGGACAGAACCATCAGAGGTGACAGCACGGTGATAAATAGTCAGGAATCCTCAATATTGACTCCAGACCCCGTGAAAACTCATGGCATCAGATTGTGAGCAAAGAAATATCTAGCTAATTATCACCTATCACTCTGCATCAGCTGATGCATCTGTTGTTCTCCATGTTGAACACCATTTGGAACAAGTACTGACAGTAGCAATGGCATAGAATGTAGACTAAATGTGAGATTTGATTTGACTTTCATCGTCACATATACTCAAGTACAAAAATACAGGAGTACAGAGCAAAGTACATAATGTCCCCACACAAGACATCACCTTTGGTACAAATATCTATGTATAGAATCTTAAGAACAAGATAGAAAGAAAGAACAAAGTCAAAAGTTAAACATTGCAGAAATTATAGTATAGCATAATGCATACAAAATCAGGTTAAAAGTTATACATTGCAGACCTTCTTAGTTTTCACAGCTGGAAAGCTGCCACGCAGGGTCTGTGCTGAGTCCAGGGCAGGGACTTAGAGGCCGGGAGTTGGAGACTGGGAGTCCAGGCTGGGAGTCAGAGAGCCGGGAGTCAGAGGCCAGGAGTCCATGGCCAGCAGAAGAAAGGAGACAGAAGAAAAGAAAAAAACACAGAAGAGAAGAAAAAAGAGAGAGAAAAAGAAAACAGACAGAGTGGCTGAGCTCCATCTGAATGGTCCTATTCCAATGCCAAATATCTATCACCAAGAGTAGTTAGGTAGCACCACTTCTGACCAAAGGGGCCAAGTCTTTTAGAATATATCTGCCAAACTGGGTCTGCAGTAAGCTATAAGGGAACCAACAAGTGGATAAAACTTATTGATCTTGCCCTCATCAACTTGATTTTTTGCGGTTGCATTTGTTAATAATAACATTGGTAGAACTGACTATTGCACAGTCCCTGCAAGGACACATTTCACTGTATAATGGAAGATACCATCTATGGTGTCATGTGCACTGTGCTAAGTGAAATAGACTTCAGATAGATCAAGCATTTGAAACTGGATATTCAAGATGCTGTGGGTTAACAGCAACAATGGAATTGTATTCCGCTGCAATCTCTAACCTTATGATCTGACATATTCCCCACTCAACGATTACCAACAAACCTGGTTAAATGCTAAGCAAAAAAAAAATAATCAGAGCTGTAGACGGGTCACTGGACCTGAAATGTTAACTCTGATTTCTATTCACAGATGCTGCCAGACATGCTGAGATCTTGCAGCAATTTCTGTTTTAGTTCTGGATAAATGCTAGTTCAATGAGGAGTGCAGTACAGCATGCCAGGAACAGCACTAGGCATACCTAAAAACAAGGTGCCAATATGGTGAAGCTGCAACAGAGGACTACAGTACATGCAAGCCAGACAGAAGGAACAGCTAGCAACTAATAGAGACAAGTAATCCTGCAACCAACAGATTAGATCAAACTCTACAGCCCTGCCACAATAACAGTGAACAATTAAACAACTATCAGCCATAATCTGAGCAAACTCAAGGGGCCAGATGCCTCTTCCTATTTCTTTTTCTTACAGCCTTATGAACTAACTGAAGGAGGAAGCTCCACAAGTGTTCACATCTCCATCAATGGTGCAGCCCAGCACATCAGTGAAAAGACAACGCTGAACCATCTATAACTATCTGCAGTCCATAGTGCCAAATTAATGACCCACCTTGGCCTCCTCCTGATGTCCCCTGATGCCAGTTTTCAGCCAATCAGATTCACTTCACATGATATTCAGAGTCAGCAGAAGGCACCTGGATACAGTATAGCAGCTGGTTTTCACAATGTCCCCGGTATCCAATGCCCCAGAACTATCCATTCCCCTAGCCAAGATGTTCCAATACAGCTAAAGTACTGCCATGACTCTCTGATAATGTTGCAGAATTGTCCAGGTATGCCTTGTCCACAAAAAAAAATGACAAACCCAACCTGTCCAACTGCCACCCAGTCAACCTACTCTAGATCATCAGCAAAACAATGAAAGGTATTGTTGACAGTGCAATCAAGCAACATTTACCCAGCAATAACCTGATCATGCGTTCAGTTTGGGTTCTCTCAGAGCCACCCAACTCCTGATCTCATTGCAGCTTTGTTCCAAACATAGACAAAACAGCTCAATTCAGAGATCAGTTGTCAGTGATTCCCCCTGGCGTCAAGTCATGTTTAACTGAATATGTCATCGTTTGCCCTGGCAAAATTAAAATTAATACAAATTGGGGAGAAACACTTCACTGATTGGAATTATTCCCAGAACAAAGAAAGATGGTGGTGTTTGTTGGAAGTCAGTCATCTCAGCCCAAAGACAATTTTGAAGGAGTTCCTCCAAGTGGCATCATAGACACAACTAACTTCAAGCTGCTTTATTTATAACCTTCCCTTCATCACAAGGTCAGAAATGGTGATATCCACTGCTATTCAGTACTACTGGCAACTTCTCAGACATTGATGCAGTCTATATCTGTATGAAGAAAGAAATGGACAACATTGAGACTTGAATTGACCAGTGACAAGTGACATTGAAAGTGTACTGAACATCTACAAAAAGAGAGAGTCGACCGTCTCCCATTGACATTCAACAGCATTACCATTGCGAAAATCCTCACAATCAAGATCTTGGGATGTTATTGACAACCAGAAACTAAACTGGATCAGTACCGTAAATATAAGCACAAGTCAGAGGCTAGGAATCCTGCAGCAAGTTACTCACCTCCTTAACTCCCCAAGGCCTACCCACCATTTATTTGGCACAAGTCAGGAGTGTGAAGGAATTCTTTCCACTTTTCTCGATTAGTACCGCTCCAACATGACCCAAGAAGTTTGATACCATCCAGTACAAAATAGCCTGCTTGAGCAGAACCACATCTACCAATTAACATTCACTGCCTCCATCAACAAAGCGCATTGACAGCATTATGTACCTACCATCTGCAAGATGCACTGCAACAAGTCTTCTTCAAGAGCATTTTCCAAACTCTTCACCTCCAGCACTTAGATGGACAAACACGAGCTGAAAACACCCATCCAATCCAATGTGCTTGGATCTTTATTGCTCTTTCTTCACTGTCACCAGGTCAATATTCTGGAACTCCTTTAATAACACCACCGTAAACATACTTACACCAGATTTAGTGATACCTGAAGGCATCTCAGCACCACTTCTTCTAGAATAATTAGGACAAACAATAAACACTCACCTTACAGTGATGCTTTCATCCCATGAAAAGAATTCTAAAAAGACTAAAAAGTAAATGTTGGCTCAATGTTTAACAGAAGCGAGAGGGCTAAGCATAGTAATTATTGACCAAATAACCCTGTACTAATAGTGTGGAAACTAGTAGACAGCATGATAAAAAATAAATTCATGAACACTCAGAAAAGCATGAACTAATCTGTAACAGTGAACTTTGATTTGCAAAGAGTAAACCATGCATAAGTAAAATTTCTTCAGGAAATTTAATTTTTCAAGTGAATATGAAAAGTGAATGTGGTAAATTTTGACTTTTAAAGCACCTTTGAAAAAGTGCCAGGAAGGGACTTGCTGTGAAGATTGAACTCCACGTTACTTGAGGTGAAGTGGTAGCGTGTAGAGACTTAGCTGGAGATCTGGAGATAGTGGAAACAGATTAATATTTCTTGGATTGGAAATGCATCTGATAGCATGCTAAGGAAATTGTATAAGACGCTCTTTTGTTCTTTGAATACTAAAATGATTTTGACAAGAGTGGAAGACTAATAACAAAATCAGTTTACTACACCAAAGTTTTGGGAGTGTCAGACTGAAAGAAGAATTTATCAGAAAGTGGGCACATGTAGACAGGCTAAGAAGGGAATAAATGGCAACTGTAGCTCAATGCAGATAAATGGGAAGGTGTACATTGAGGGGATAAGAACACAGGATATAAATACAACATTCATAAAATTCTCATTGGTGTGGAGGAACTCTTGGTGTGGACCACCTCCTGCCCCCACAATCACTAGAAGCGTAAAGATAGATGCCTAGGGTTCACAAACATTGCAGAATTCTATCAAGAATAGAGCATCATCGACTGCGTCCATTTCACTTTACAGGCTCCTACAGACAACCCTGCTGCAATTCTGAAAATTAAGGATTTCCACTCCATTAATCTGTAACCAGTGCACAATCTCCAGCTGCATATCAGGCATGTTTGTGCTGCTTTTTTTGAAAGCTACCATCATAGATTTTGACAAACCTCATTCCCCAGTGCAACAAATAAGAATGTGGCTTTTTGGTAACAACAACCATATCTAACAAACTTAGTGCATGGCTCCTCTCCATCAATAATGCTTGGTAGCTGAAATGCACTATAATCAGATAAGTGGGTCCAGTGGAACCCTCACTAAACAGACTATCGGAGATTTTAACGAATGCTTCCAATGGATCAACAGGTCTGGTTGCTTTACGTGGATTTCAAAAGTATAATAATTTTACACGATTATACAAATAATCAACAATAATTGTCACCATATAATTATCCCCCTAGTGCCTGTAGTAATTATTTACATGGTCCAATTGTTATGATGGGCTCTTTGCAGCATCAAAAATCAAAGGCTACCATAACTTAGACACTGGCTTTTGAAATCATTGTGGCAACATCCTTTAGGGGTTTGGGCATAAGAGCAACTAAACAATTGTAATGTTGTCTGGAATTCTTCACTAGTGCAGGCATCAGTGGAGGGATGAGAAATATCCACATATTGTTCTGAGAGACGGCGACATATTATGAAGACGAATAAGCAGAAATTTAAGGATAGTAATCTCCAGATTACTCCCAGTTCCCTGTGCTTGTGAATACAAAATTAGAAGTACAGAGTAAATAAATGCATGGCTCGAGCGATGATGCAGAATGGAGAAGTTTAGATTGCATTGACATTGGGACTTGTTCTGAGAAAGTGGAATATGTACAAGTTGAAAAAATTGCACTTCGACAGAGCTTAGATCAATGTCCTTGCAACATCATTTGTTAGTGCTTTGGGAGAGGGTCTAAGTTGATTTGGAATATGTGGGAGGATCAGCTTTTCAAAGCTTCTGCTCACATCAATGTTCCATGGACTGATCCAATGGATTTGGGAGAAAAAAAAATCCTCTTGATTTTAGGAATATGGCAATTGTAATAATCATAAAAAAAAGATAAATCATGTTGTGTGGAACTACTGAGGTGCTTCCCTCTTGTCCACAACAGGGGAGGTCCTGTCACACATTCTCCTGAATCGCCTGTTTTCTGTGGTTGAGGAAGTCCTCTCAGAGGAGACATAGTGTGGCCTGAGACCTTCCAAAGAAAATGACACAATATTTGTTGCAAGACAAATCCAAGAAAAATGTCAACCACAACATTGGAACTTTCATTGCATTCATTAGTCTGAACAAAGCATTTGACTTAGTAAATCATAAAGCATTTGTGGATTAGTCTTCGAGGATTGGGCATTCCCATAACTTCATCAAAATTCTACAATTGCAGAAAATATGAGTACAGCTGTCTTCAGTGGGATATCTGAAACACACGCCTTCAAAAACTGGAACAGTGTCAAGCAGGCTGTGAGATTATCTGCGGTAATATTTACAATCTGTATGACCGTAGCTGTTAAATGCAAAGATCAACTTCCCTCTTGTGTCAACTGTAAATAAAGTCCAGATCAACTGCATCAGTGAAGCCTTCTACAAACTATGGCAGTGAATGTATGACAACAATGATCTTTGCAAGTCAACAAAAGTCTAAGTAGCTGTACTACCATACTGCTGTATTGCAGTTAGACCTGGACTTTGTATCAGTGACATGTAAGAGTACTTGAGAATTTCCATCAGAAAATCAAGGGATGGCTGATGATACTATCGATGCTGCCTCTTTGTCAGAGTTTTCAGGTATCAGGCAGGATTATGACTGGAAAGAGTATAGAACCAGTGTTCCTCCGAGCCCTATAAGAATCTTAGGACTACGTCCCAGACTTCCAACTTCTTCAACAGCAATTCCCATGAGAACACTCCTTTAATATTTGCTTTTGAATTGAAAAACTTTTCCTCAAGTCCCCTGCTGATCAACTTTTAACCTTTTGATAATTCTCACCATCTCATAGAAAATAGGAGCAGGAGTAGGCCATTTGGACCCTCGACTTGTTCTGCCATTCAATATGATCTTGGCTGATCATCCAATTCAGTACTTTGTTCTCTATTTTGCCCATTCCCTTTGATTCCTTTAGCCTTAACAACAATATCTATTTCCTTCTTGAAAACATGCAATGTTTTGGCCTCAACCACTTTCTGTGGTAGAGAATTCCACAGGCTTACCAATCTTTGGGTGAAGAGATTTCTCCTCATCTCAGCTCTAAATGGCCTAACCAGTATCATGAGACTGTGACCCCTTGTTCTGGACTCCCTGGTCATTGGAAACATCCTTCCTGCACTTACCCTGTATTGTCCTGTTAGAATGTTATAAGTTCTATGAGATCCCACCTATTCTCAACTCAGAGTCAGTGTCCAATCATTTAATTGAGGCCTGGGAATTAAAATGACGAGGAGTCATTCTACAGTCATCATTGCTACTTCCTACTCAGCATGCCCCAGTCTCTAAATTGAAGAATCATAGCAAATTGTGTGCACCTCCAATGTGAGAGTGAGAGAAAAGCCAAAAATATAAGCCAGTCCTAAGGACCAGGAAGGGACCTGATGTCACAGTCTAGTGACTTTCTTCTGAACCTATGCAATTCATGAAATTGTGAGTGTGTTGAGGCTGAGACTGTTATGAGCAAGAGATAGACAAACAACTAAAACACAAAAGTAGATTATTCTCAGTTCTGACGAAGGGCCACTGGACTTGAAATGTTAACTTTTTTTTTCTACAGGTGCTGCCAGACACCCAATTTTCTCCAATACTTTCTGATTTTGTTTCAGATTATTCCTAGTCCTGAAAACAAATTAAAGCACTTAGTCTTTTCACAAATTATGCACATGTGACATGATTAAAGTAAAATGGATGCTTGGGGATTCTTTTGTATTTACCAATATTGCTGAGTTAAAATAATGGAACTCCATGACTTTCACACTGCGGGTACACCTTTTCCCACTGGATTGCAGCATTTCACGAAGGTGGCTCATCAACTCTTTCTCAAGACCAATTAGGTTTCAGAAACAAATTATGGCCTTTCCAAAAACACTCATGACCACAAAGGAATTTTAAAAAATGGTGGCACAGGTTCATTGCATTTATTGTGTAGTTTAAAATTGCAAAATGATGGAGAAGATCTGAGCCTTTTAATTCTTGCAAATGTAGCATTTTGTTGATGCTGTCAGACCAGGAATAAATTCTGACAATGTGAATGCCATCAAATGGGAGCAGTGAGAAGAATATTACAATGCTAGAAAGAATAATGTCCCAGAGAGGCCAAGGATATAATCTATTTGGTTAGTGTTAAGCAATAATAGAAGTGCTATTATAATAATAGGAGTATTCTATAGATCGACTACAGGGAAAGATATAGAGCAGCAAATCCACAAGGAAATGACAGAAAGCTGCAAGTATATATCGTAATATACAGGAGGTTAATAATAGTGTAATGGACAAAGAAAGACTGAAGTTTCTGGATCGGGAGGATTTTCTTCATATGCTTCAGACCTAAAGAAGGAGGGTTCATTGCTGGAGCTCCAAAGAAGAATCCTATTGGAAACAAACATTACCTTTGTTTGTCCCTCCACAGATGCTGCCAGATGTGCTGATTTTCTCTTACAGTTTCTGATTTTATTTAAAATCTCCAGCATTCTCAGTGTTTTGCCTTTGTTTTAGTGTATAATTCACTGCCACTTCACTTCCAGGAATGTCTACCTTGAAGGATTTGCAGTATTTGCTATTATTGAGGAATTGCTGGATCTGGTGCTGAGGAATGAGAAAAGTTAGTGGATAAATTAGAGTAACATTTAGAGAACAGAGATCACAGCATCATAAGCTTTAGAATCTTGTTGGGAAAGGAAAAGGAACAATCTTCAGTCCAAATATTTACTTGGGTTAGAGTCAAATTCAGTGTGTTGGGAATGGACCTTTCCCAGATGAATTAGAATGAGGCACAAGTGTAAAGGAACAACCAACTGATGCTGAGAAAGTAGGAACTGCCGATGCTGGAGAATCTGAGATAACAAGGTGTAGAGCTGGATGAACACAGCAGGCCAAGCAGCATCG
>NC_063334.1:65824919-65866030 GCF_021869965.1 Rhincodon typus
CTGATGCTGCTTGGCCTGCTATGTTCATCCAGCTCTACACCAACTGATGCTGGTTTGGATAAAAATGCAAACATGTTCAAATCGACTTCCTGGTCTGTTATAGTCTTGTGACCTTTGCCTTGAGCCATTCTCACTGCAGGCAGCCACCTTACTAGCAGTTCAACAAAGGACTGTTATCCCATGAGCGGTTTCACAGTGTCACGGTGGAGCTGAGATTGAGTGTTAAAGAATTGTAGAGAAACATAGCTACTAAAAGATGAAAAGCGATGCTGAAAGCTGCTGAAAGACACAGGCAGCCACAGAAAAGGAACAAAACAAAACAGGTGAACAGTTGAAAGCACTGGATGAGTCACAATGATTGCTATTTTCGTCTCTTGGAGCTGGTAGATTGAAAAGCAATCTCAACGAACATTGGCAGCTTTTCTACTCACTATAGCAAACCTATGAAATTGCAAAATAATTTATTAACATGAGAACATTAGCTATGAGAAGCTGCATTGCTTCAAGAGAATGTTACACAATATGTTTCATCTGAACCCAGAAAGAAAAATCAGTTGAAACTAGGAGAAAAATGCAACTGTGTCTACCTGCCCTCTAACCAGACTAACCAGTTTGTACCAGGAGCAACCAGAAGAACCGGTAAATCTAACCACAAATAACATTGCACCCTCATATATCAGCAAACCTTGTCATTCCCTGAAACTGCACCATTGCAGTCACCTGAGCCATCTTCCACTTCACCTGGAGGTCTAAGATGGACCGTGTCTGCAGGGACACTATGTACAAAACTCTGGATAAGGCAGAGGGAAGAACGTACCCAATGTTGCCCTCAGTCTGATGGCCACCTTTGTGTGCGACTGCGTCAAGTTTTGCGTACACCCTCGGTACACAAACACCTAGTGTCACTACATACTGAGGTTCTACCTCAGTTGTGAAGATGGGACTGAACTCGGTGCCGGAGAATGCTCCAAGTAGTTGGGTCATTCCATGTCACCTGTCCTTTGTGGAGAAATTTGCAAAGAAAAGCACCTTTGACCACAATTTCATCAGGAAGTGGTCAGCACATAGCGTCTTTGGGACCCTGTGGGAAAAGGAGGGGGTGATCCTGTCATGTGGTTCCCTGAGTAGACTGTCAGTCATTTGGCAGAATGCCTCATCACCAGAACTTTCCAATGAGCACCAAGACACTCATGCACTCATCCGAACACATCAGTCACTCACCCTATAACAGGAACCAGAGAGGGGACACCAGGCACCAGGGCAGAGATATGGAGGGGGAGGAAGAGACCGAAGGTCAACATCACAGGAAATGAGGGGAAAGGCTGAAGTAGAGTGTAATAGCCAAGAGAACCTGTGGAAATGAACCCAGAGCCAGAGTGGAGGATGTGGGTGGAGAATGGGGACAGAAATAAAAAAGGATCTCAAATTATGTTCAACTGAAAGATTTCTATTGCATCCTAAGTGCAATGGAGAAAGATGCAGAACTTGCCTGTGCACCCAGCCAATGCTTGTTACTAGATTTATTGCTTAGAAAAGCTGGTTACAAGCAGTCCGTTTGCAGGAGACAGAAACTTGGATTCAGCAATCCACGGGCCTACTTAAAGAATTAATTTAAAATTTTCTTGCCGGTGCTGACTACTGCCAATGAGACAAAGATGTTAAGGCTGCAGAATCCTCTCTCCACACCTCCACCAGCTCAATACCCAACCCAAAGGGAAAGACCAGTACAACTTGAAAATGAACATATTGGTTCTACTGGATCTGTGTTTTGAAGTCTGTAAGATGAGTTCTACCAGTTTTTCTCATTCACCAGTTTTATTGAATTTTCTTTATGTGAATCTAGAAACCTCCTTGGCTGGCTTCATGATTGGTGCATGTTCCTGAGAGTGCAGCAAAGGTTTACCAGGCTGATTCCGGGGATGGTGGGTCTGACATATGAGGAGAGATGGACTAGGTTGGGATTGTTTTTGCTAGAGTTCAGACAACTGAGGGGGGATCTCATAGAGACTTATAAAAATCTAACAGGACTGGACAGGGTAGATGCAGGGAGGATGTTCCTGATGGTGGGTGTGTCCAGAACCAGGTGTCACACTATGAGGATTCGGGGTAGACCATTTAGGACGGAGATGAGGAGACATTTCTTCCACCAAAGAATGGTGAGCCTGTGGAATTCATTACCACAGGAAGTAGTTGATGCCAAACATTGAATGTATTCAAGAGGTGACTAGATATGGCACTTGGGGTGAATGGGTTCAAAGGTTATCGGAAGAAAGCAGGATTAGGCTATTGAGTTGGATGATGGCACGGTGGCTCAGTGGTTAGTACTACTACCTCACAGCAACAGGGACCCAGGTTCAATTCCAGCCTTGGGCAACTGTCTGTGTGGAGTTTGCACATTCTCCCTGTGTCTGTATGGGTTTCCTCTCGGTGCTCTGGTTTCCTCCTACAGTCCAAAGATGTGCAGACTAGGTGGATTGGCCATGCTAAATTGCCCATAGTGCCCAGGGATGCTTAAGTTAGGTGGGTTAGACTAGGGGAATGGGTCTGGGTGGGATGCTCTGCAGAGGGAGGGTGTGGACTTGTTGGGCTGAATGGCCTGTTTCCACACTGTAGGGATTCTATGATCAGCCATGATTGTGGAGCAGGCTAGAAGGGATGAATAGCCTCCTCCTGCTCCTATTTTCTATGTTTGTCTGTAACTTACCCCCATTGCCTGAAATCAAATGTCTTGCATCTGCTTTTGTCTTGACTGGCCAGTGCTCAAAAAAGCCCAGGAGTTGATTGGCTATGTGAATGTCACTCACCCAGGACACTTAATGTGAATTGAAGTTTGCAACACCAGCTACGTGTAGGAAGAGAGAGCGATTTCAGATCTGCAGGTAAGTCTCTGTGAGGCATATAGTATTGCTGCTGGAAAAAAGCCATAGAAAGGGGAATTTCAGTCTGTTCTTAATATGGTTCTAAAGAAATGATCATTGCCCATTTAAAAAGAGTGCATTTTCTTTGTAGAAATTTATGGAGAAATGAAGTGAGGATATTGAAAGTATTTTTGGTGACTGTCTATGTGGGGTTTACACACTTTCCCTGTGCCTGCGTTAGTTTCCTCTGGGTGTTCCGGTTTCCTCCCCCAGTCCAAAAATGTGTGGGTTAGGTGGATTAGCCATGGTAAATGTGGGGTTGTGGATAGGATGCTCTTCGCAGACTCAGTCCGAACTCGATGGGCTGAACAGCCTCTTCCTGCACTGGAGGGATTCTATGATTCTATTCTATAAGTGAAGTTCTGGATTTTATGAATCCCCTTTTGCTTTGCAAAATTGGTTAAATCTCACTTGAATCTTTCTGATTGGAATTGTAATTCTGCAACAATTCTGGAATTCAATCCATTGATGGACAGAGGACAGATTTGCTATTTGTGAAGTGCTTGGCCATTGGGATCTGGGGCTCTGAGATGCTCTATGTGGGTTCGGTCTGTGACAGACATGCCTGAAGTTCATGAACAGTAGGGGGCACTGCAAAGTGGTTGTTTTTCCAATTATGTACTATTGAAGGTGTTCACCGTAATTTGTACTCTGCCTTACTTTTGTCTCTCTGTAGCTGCCTGTTATGTAAGTTATGTAAGTATGCAATTATCATGGTCAGTAACTCAGTGGCTAATTTTTTTCTCCCTCCATCAGCAAGCTTCATCCATCACTTCCACACAAAAGGGATAAGTGGGGAGGAGGCCACAAGAGAGTTGAGTATAAAGAACTTCTATATTTCTGATAAAATCCATAATCTAAAAAAGAAGCCACATTCCACAGAGACTAATTAAATAATGTTTGGTATTAATCTGAGTGCTATATGTTTACCATGACTTGTATGCACAGTTGACAGCCATTTTAATGAATATAGGTTTGAAACTTACTACATCTCCTTCAATTCCTTAAAGTATAGTAGTTCATGCACAAGGGAAATAATTCATAGCACAGATATTCCTTTTGTCATAAGCTGACCACCTGCCACATACATACAGCTGAAAATCATATTTGGGGAAACAATTAAGTCAAAACTATATTGGTACCAGCACAGTTTCCCAGCGCTAGCTCCTCATAGACTCAATGGGAGCAATAGCCAACTGCCCAGCAACTAATGAATGTTACCAGTTCCAAATGCTCCCACCAGCAGGTGTCTACTTGTATCAACCAGGATTAACCATTGTAAACTGGTCCCAGTAACTGATTGATAAACTTTCAGTTAGACTGTTTTTTTCCCTTTTGCAAAATCTCTCTAAGAAATTTTTAAAGTCTAAGAGCATACTTTGAACCCCAAGTCCGTACAACTTATTAACAATATGCGCTCATCATTAAAATTCAAGGTGAAAAACAGCCTATTGATAGACATGTGACTGAGTTAACGCAGCTCACAGAATCTTGTGAATTCAGGCAACTGAAAGATGATCTCATCAAAGTTAGAATTATTTTGAATATAAGAATGACAGTGTGACTGTTAAGAGAAGAGAATCTGATTCTTAAAGAAGTTATAAACATGTTCAGGAACTCTGAACTTGTAAACCAACAGCTAGATAGCATACGCAACAGAACATACAAGTTTGCTCACAGAAGCAGCCCAGAACAATACACTGTTTTGATAAGCAGCTCAGACCCGGCCACTATGTTGAAAAGTTGTCTAGATCTTGCAAGTACAATAATGTGGAGAAAAGTACAAGTGTCCACAGAAGGGCTAGTAGAAAGGTGAAGGCTGGATGACAAGTTGCAAATATTGTGAAGGTCATTACATAAAACAAAAGAAATGTTGTTCAGTGTAATTTTAAAAAGTCTCACCTGCAAGAAGCCAAACTACTTTGTATGCAAGTGTTTAGTTAGGAAGAAGACAAACAAGCTTATAGACTTATAGAGGTTACTATTAAAGAGATGGCAGATAACAATTCTGATAAAGCAAGTGTGACTACAGCTTGGATGCAGGCCATTTGGCCCATCAAATAAACACACCGACTCTCCAAAGAGCATCCCACCCAGATCCCCCACCTCAACCCCATAATGCTGCATTTCCTATGGCTAATCTACTTCGCTTGCACATCCCTGGATACTATGGGAAATTTATCATGGCCAATCCATCTAACCTGCATATCTTTGGACTGTGGGAGGAAACTGGAGCACCCGGCGGAAACCCACGCAGACGTGGGGAGAATGTGAAAACTCCACTCAGACAGTCGCCGAAGGGTGGAATTGGTCCCTGGTGCTGTGAGGCAGCAGTGCTAACCTCTGAGCCACCATGCCACCTATTATGCCACCCAGATATCAAATGAAAATTTGGACACAGTTTATGAAACTAAAGAGAAACTAAAAGGCAATAGCATAAATCAGCAGAATCAACTGAGAAGATTCTGAAACTAAACCAGAGAGAATTCCAACCAGTTGGAGGAAAAGGCATGTGAACCATCACAAGACCCAAACACTTTAAAGATCATGAGTGTGATGTATCTAAATAAAGGGACAAATGTTATTTGTATAAAATGTAAATTCCGCAATGCACTGTTACAAATAAGAATACATGAAAATTTGTTTGTTATGAAAAGGGGAATGTTTGGATTAAGATGCAATCATGTCTTTCCTGGTCTGCTGCAGTAATGTGACTATGAGATGCTCTCACTGCAAATGAACACCTCACTGGCAGTTCAATATAGACACAGGACACACAAGACTGTTGGCCAGAGAGCACACAATAATAATAACTTTAATGTAAACAATGAAATTATCTTTCACAAAGCTATACTTCTCAGTACTACACTGAGTTACTAATGTACAGTGTGTTATTGGTCTTGCGTTCTGGAATGGGGATTAAACCAACAATTTTGGCTGGGAAGGATGAACTCTATACTCTGTTCTGATGAACGCAGTTTCTCCTAAGAAACACCAGGTAGTAACCATGGAGACAGAAACACAAGTAATATTTCAGATCTATGATCTTTGGTCAGAATTGGAAGATTATAATTAATGATTGCAAACTTTTAGTTGTCTTGCTTTGCAATTGAATTCTATGCAAAATATGCAGGGCAGGCTTCCAACGGGATTTGCCGCGCAGAAGGGAGCTCACCTCCATAACTGACAGAAATCAGAACCTCCACACAGAGGATCCAAGTTATGAGTCAAGCAAAGCAATTGACAAAATAAGTAATATATCTTAGAAGGCATTTCTGCTTTGTCATCGTAACTCAGCATTAACTAGCTTCTGATTATAAAGTTACCATGGGGTTCAGAGTCTGAGGTTCATGTAAATTTTTGAGATTAGTTTATTATTTCACTGATGGCTGCCAAGTTAGCAGCATAAAGGACCAATATTTTGAATAAATTAGTATCTGTGGATTAGGTATTTGTCTATATCTGAAAAAAAAAGACCCACTGATAGTGAGAACCCAAAAAAGGATGGTTCGTCGGAGAGTCACTGGATGATCAGCTAAAAGAGGAGGAGGGACTGGAGGCAGAGGAGATGATGCTGAATAGAGAGGGTCTCCTCCTGACACCATCCAGGAAGAGGACCTTCCTCCTTTCGCTGAGGGCTTCCAGGCTTCTGACTTGCCTATGACATCACACTGCTTGCTATTTGTAGCTGGATTCAAGGATTTCCAATCTGTCCTAACATTCATTCAGATTTCTATCTCATCCTTTACAACAACTCATCATCAAGTCAGCTTCAAATTCTTGAGTCCAATTTCACTTCAGGATATGTGGGGAAGAACAATCATTTGAATTTGTGAAAGTCATACTTTCCCATTTAACCAAGAATTAATAATAATTCTTCCATTATATCAATTTTGAACTAATATGTAAATATTTAAATATTTATTGAAAATGTTATACACTTGTAGACAGGATGGAAGTGGATATTAAATTATGTGCACACTATACCTTCCAGATTTATGAGGCAATAAATAAACTTCCACACACTGAATAAGCAATGTATGAGCTAAGTCATTTATAAATGTGCTCAAGCCATTTTCAATGCATAATTTCATTAACGTGTATAGTTATTATGCTCAATTCTTTTTGTATGATGGCCTGAGGTTTGTGGTAAAACTTAGAGGTTAACTTGACAAAAATGAAACAATATTTACCTCAATCCTTTGATGATGTTGGTGGGAAGCTGAGATCCTAAGTGCATGGTGATAATCCAGAGAAATGATGACTGGAAGACCCACAAACCATTACATGATGTGATTGCATGGTAATTTGACCAGAAAGTTGTTTCTTAAAAACAAAACATTTTTTTTTATTTTCTCTTTAAAGGGAGAGCCTTTATTTGGCTCTTTGATTACAATCACATACATTGCCGTTTTCTTGTGCTATATGGGCCATCCACAAGCAAGGAATACTTTTTTCCTTAATTACTTTTAACATAGCAGATGATGAGGTATCTTAAGTATCCAATTATTCTTTCCTTTCAAGCGTAAAGTGCAGGAGAATGGTTTTAATAAAGTTATTGCTATGGTAAAATCAGTGTCATTGCAACCTGCAGTGCTGTGGGTTTCCTTTCCTTGCGGAATGAGGACAGGATTTGACTCAACTTTGTTTCCCTGGTGGTTAACCTATTTGGTCTTACTCACTGTTCAGGCTGACATGCAGTAGCAGGCTACTGCTATTTTATACAGTAAACATTGTTAATTATACAAGGAAAAATAGAAGGAAAAATATATTATCATATAATTTCTTGGAATTGAAATTGCTCTTGATGTCTGTTGAAGCGCAATGTTCACAATTTGTGAACTGTCTGTTTCTGTGGAAGTAGACAGCACATAGATTTCACACTGTCTGTTAGAATACGGTACAGATTCCAAAAAACACAGGCACTGTACCTTTTAAGGCAGGTATATGACATCATGATATATGACATGCCTGAATGAATGCCCCCATTTCACCTTCTGTTGTGTTTGTGGTTCACCAGAATGAGAATTAGCACATAAGAGAGACGGAACGTAAATTAGAGCAAGGAATACTTTATTGCAGGTCCTCTCAGCTCCACAGTCTGTCTCAATGTGCCTCCCCTAGCTACAGTACCAGGTCACCTGACCTGCTGTCTTAAAGGGGCAAACCACACAACTACATACTTAACACAGTCAGTTATGTGGATGTAATATAGTGACACCAGTAAGCACAGAATTCAGACAATGTATGTAAGTTTGTGACATCGTAGCCATATAAATACTTACTTTTTAAAAATAAACTTCGATATCTGACTCAAAAACTCAGTCTTTGGGGTATGTGTTATGGAGGCTAGCTAATAGAAAACCAGAAGCATATCATGATGGCAGTAAGTCAAAACTAAAGACTGAAAAGGAGACAACAGTATGGCAGTTATGAGAAGTCTTTTTCTAAACAGTTATCAACCAATTTGACTGAATTCAGAGCTGAAGTTATGTCTACAAACAAAACTAGTGAGCCAGGGCCAGAGCTAAAGGCTGCAAATCTGTACTGAAGCATGGCATGTACTCTATCTCTCTCTTTTTCTTTTATTAAAAAGGTAGCTTACAAGAGGCCAGGACAGCTCTGATTTAAAAACAAACAGCAGTTAAAATTGTTGCAGGACAGCATCAATGTACGAAAACAATCACAGAACAGAGTATGTTAAAACATTGCTTCAAAAAACACTTTGATCATTAATTAAGCCTTAGCTGTGTTCAGATGTCAGTTAATTTTGCTTTCCTGAAATGAAATGAAAATATATAAAAGTCAGTATAGTGTCATCACCTTTTTTCTGTTGTGAATACCACCTACAGCCAAAAACTTGCTATGACAACTTTGAAAGGTACTACAAGAAAAGGAAGAGATAAGCCAACTTTTAAAGTTGTAAATTTTTTTATCTTTAAAAGCCACAACAAAAAAAGAAAGACAAGCATCATCCCTTTGCACATCTTGCTTGAGACATACTCAGGAATCTAGTATGGCATTGTGCAGTCTACATGGGATAAGCCAGTAACATATAATGAGTCTGACATACCATCCATTGGTATGATCCATCTTGACAGTCATTATGGATCCTTGGGATAGTTGCTTGAAACTTTCAACCTTATTGAAACAGATGGACCTTCTGTCATTGATCTGCAGCTGTGCATGGATCTACATATCCTGTGATCCACAAGGTAACAAACCTGTCAGTTGCAGCACCAAGAATTCCAGACATTAATATCGACTGCATACGTTTCGATGATGTGGAGATGCCAGTGTTGGACTGGGGTGGACAAGGTCAAAGATCACACAACACTAGGTTGTAGACCAACAGGTTTATTTGAAAATGCAAGCTTTTGAAGCTCAGCTCCTTCCTCAGGCATAATGTGATAGAGAGGGTATAATACACAGAATTCATAAGCAGGAAGGTAACATGAGCAGAAAGGCCGTCTCTTGTTGAACGCTTAAACAGTTAGGAAGGAGACTACTGATTAAAATGCAAAATCCAGATTCCTTTCAAGTCATTGTCCAGAGATAATTAAAAGTTTTATCAGTGCATACAAGAGGTGACATCTCAGGTCAGACAATGCATTCTAGGTGAGAGGTCTTGCTTAGAATCTCTCAGGTTATTTTTGAGCAAAACAGAATGTATCTGCAACTACGCAAACATCTTGGATGAAATAAATCATGTGTGTGTCTGTGTGTGAGTGTGTGTATGAGAAAGAAAGAGAGAGAGAGCGAGTGTGTGTGTGTGTGTGTGTCCGTCTGTGTGTGTGCATTTATGCACGAGAGAGAAAGACAGTGTGTGTGTGTGTGTGTGTGTGTGTTTGAGAGAGTGTGAGTGTGAGGGAGTGTATGTGTGTGAGAGCGTGTGCATTCATGTATGTGTGAGTGTGCATGTGGGAGATGGTCTGTGTAAGTGTGCAAGTGTGTGTGCGCATGTGTGTGTGTGTGTGTGTGTGTGTGTGTGTGTGTGTGAGTGAGTATATAGTGTGGTGGGGTCATGAGCCCAAGATCATGATTGAGGCCATCCTCATGGGTATGGAACTTGGGTATCAGCCTCTGCTCAGCGATTTTGCATTGTTGTGTATCTTGAAGTCCATCTTGGAGAACACTTACCCAAAGATCCGACGCCATATGTCCTTGACCGCTGAAGTGTTCCCCAACTGGGAGAGAGCACCCCTGTCCAGTGATTGTTGTGCAGTGTCCAATCATCCATTGTCATAGCGTCTACATGGTCTTGCCAATATATCATCCCTCGGGACATCCTTGCCTGCATCGTAATGAGATAGACAACATTGGCTAGATCACCTGAGTATCTCCCATGTACATGGTGGGTGGTGTTTCTACGCATGTTGGTAGTATCCATGTCGATGACCTGACATGTCTTGCAGAAGTTGCCATGACAGGGTTGTGTGGTGTTGTGTTCGATGTCATCCTGTAAGCTGGGTAGTTTGCTGTGAACAATGGCCTGATTAAGGTTTGATGGTTGTTTGGAGGCAAGAAGTAGAGGCATAGGGAAGATCATGGTGAAGTACTCATTGTCGTCGATTATGTGTTGATGGCAGCCTTCAAAAGCAATGGCAGCCATTGTTCACAGCAAACTACCCACACTTCAGAACAACATCGACCACAACACCACACAACCCTGCCATGGCAACCTCTGCAAGGCATGTCAGATCTTCAACCTGGATACTGCCGTCTCCCGTGGGTACACCACCCACCATGTACATGGAAGATACTCGTGTGGCCCAGTCAATGTTGTCTATCTCATATGATTCAGGCAAGGACGCCCCAAGGCAAGGTAAATTGGTGACACCATGCAGAGGCTATGACGATGGATGAATGGACACCGTACAATGATCACTAGACAGGGGTGCTGTTTCCAGTTGGGGAACACTTCAGGGGTCAAGGACATTCAGCCTCTGAACTTCGGGTAAGCGTCCTCCAAGGTGGACTTCGAGATACACAGCAACACAAAATCGCTGAGCAGAGGCTGACAGCCTAGTTCCATACCCATGAGGATGGCCTCAATCATGATCTTGGCTTCATGTCACGCTACAGGTGACCCC
Organism: Rhincodon typus; assembly: GCF_021869965.1. NCBI lineage: Eukaryota > Metazoa > Chordata > Chondrichthyes > Orectolobiformes > Rhincodontidae > Rhincodon > Rhincodon typus. Next base: position 65,835,931 of record NC_063334.1, read on the forward strand.
ACCACACTATCTGCTCCCACACACACACTCAAACAGATGCACATATACACAAACGTTCTCTCACACAAACACACACACACACACTCGCACAGACCTCACACGCACTCTCACACACACACCCACTCTTTCTTTCTTGAGTCGAATTTGAATGTAGAATACAGGGTTAATGGCAGGATTCTTGGCAGCGGGGAGGAACTGAGAGATCTTGGTGTCCACGTCCACAGATCCCTCAAAGTAGCCACCCAAGTTGATATGGTTATTAAGAAGGCATATTGTGTTTTGACTTTCATTGGCAGGGGAATTCAGTTTAAGAGCCGCGAGGTTATGCTGCAGTTCTATAAAACCCTGGTTAGATCACACTTGGAATATTGTGTTCAATCAGGTCGCCTCATTATAGGAACGATGTGGAAACTTTAGAGAGTGTGCAGAGGAGATTTACCAGGATGCTGCCTGGACTGGAGGGTAGGTCTTATGAGAAAAGGTTGAGGGAGCTAAGGCTTTTCTCATTGGAGTGAAGAAGGATGAGAGGTGGCTTGACAGAGGTGTACAAGATGATGAGAGGCATAGATAGAATGGATAGCCAGAGACTTTTTCCCAAGGCGGAAATGACTATTACGAGGGGGCATAATTTTAAGGTAATTGGAGTAAGGGAAAGGGGAGATGTCAAAGGTAGGTTCTTTACACAGTGAGTGGAATGCATGAATGCACTGCCAGCAGTGGTAATGGAGTCAGATACATTAGAGACATTTAAGCAACTCTTGGATAGGCACAAGGACGATAATAAAATGTAGGGTATGCAAGGGGTTTGATCTTAGAGTAGGATAATAGTTTGGCACAACATCGTGGGCCAAAGGGTCTGTACTGAGCTGTACTGTTCTATGTTCTCTGTTCTCTTACTCACACCCACACACAGACATGGACACACACGCGCACACACACAGACACATGCATGAATTATTTCATCCAAGATATTCGTGTAGTTGCAGATACATTCTGTTTGGCTCAAAAAAAGTGCCCAGATTAAAACATAGACAAATTCTAAGCAAGACTTCTCACATAAAATGCGTTGTCTGCCCTGAGATGTAACCTCTTGTATACATTGATAAAACCTTTAATTGTTTTGGGACAATGACTTGAAAGGAATCTGGATTTTGCATTTTAATCTGTAGTCTCCTTCCTAACTGTTTAAGGATTCAACAAGAGGCAGCCAGTTTTAGCGTTATTACCTTTCTGCTTATGAATTCTGTGTCTTATACCGTCTCTCCCCCACTACACCTGAGGAAGGAGCTGAGCTCCAAAAGGTTGCATTTTCAAATAAACCTGTTGGACTTAACCATTCAAAAATATCATCATCAGTGAGTGGCCTGTAGGCATCAAACAAGTCTTATGAGGAGATAATTGAGTAGGTTGGGCTTGTACTCACTGGAGTTTAGAAAAATGAGAGAAGACTACGGGATCGTGTTCAATAATGACTGAGATCAATGAGTGGCGAAAATAGCCCAAATATTGAGCATCCACAGTAGCACAGTTTGAGGCGGCAATGGAATTCAAAGCCTCTTTTATGCACAGTTTTTACATACAGTATACAGTCAGTCGGGGGTATACAGTTCTCATTGCTTTCACTGCTAGAGGACCCATCATTTTCATCCCTCTGTTTCCCAAGGGCAATAGCTTGGTTTAGCTGAACCACTTCCTGGATGTTGCGGGTAGTTGGATACAAATTCTGTATGGGATTGGAAACCGGGGAAGAACCTGACAGGACTGCTATCTCGTTCTTCAGTTTCTTAGTTTCATTCTCAAGCTCCTGATTTTTAAGTTCAGCTTTTTCTGTCTTTAATCTCTCCTTTTGCAGCTGTTCATGTGCTGCTTTTAATTGCTCTTTAAGATGGTTTAATTCACGATCATGAGCTGACCAAGACATGATTTCATTCATTGGCGAATTTGTCCCATTAATGCAAGGGACTATTTAGTTCTGTTCTTATCTTTCTGTCAGGTGGTTTCTGCCCAGACTTATTTCATGTTGTCTAGGGTCCACTGTCCTTTGGAAATATTGTATATCTGCCCGATTTTGGTCAGGGTTTTCCCAAACAAGAACCGTACTTCAATGTAGTTTTGTAACTGTCGCAACATTTCTTCCTTGGTTATGTCAGGAGGGACCAACTGTCTTTGGAGGTCATAGACAGCTTACTGGGGTCACTCATAGTCACCCAAATATTTGCACTATGGGAAATTTCTTGCTGTAGGCTATTTCAGCCAATTTGGAGCGTTTGAGATCTGGGTGGGAGGGGATTCGGGAACAGCCAACTCACAAGAGGTCCGGGATCACATTCAGGGACTAGGTCATGACTTACAGAAGGAAGTCTCTTACCATTGGAGTAGTGTCAGTGACTGGTCAGTCGCTGGTGTTCCCAGCGATCCTGCCGACTACGCCAAGTTGTGGGATCATGTTCAATAATGACCAAGATTGGTGATTGGTGAATAAAGCCTTTTTAATTAGCATCCGTGGTAGCACAGTTTGAGGTGGTAATGCAATCCAAAGTACAGTTTTACAGTAACCTTTTTTATTCACAGTTTGTACATACATTAAAATTTTAGCTCTATGGTGTCACTTGGTTGTATCTATTAGACATAAATTTGCATGACATCTGTCCTGAAGAAACAGGAGATAGTTTAAACAGTTGCTAAGTGCCAGCTGTTACTCCCGATGGGACTGGAATGTCTGCCTGGTCTGAGGTTGCAAAATTAAGAGGTGTAAGTCCTTTTGTCTTTAAAGTTAGTAATGTTAGTAGAAATACTAAACGAACTAAACGAACTAAATAAGTGAGAAATTATACATGTACTAAATAAAAGTATAGACGATATTAAATTGATCTCTCACAGCTGGGTCATGAGGTTTCATTTACTGTTGCCAGTCTTTGACAGTTCATACCATTATTCATGCAGTTTCATGGAAGCACTGTTTTGATAGTAAGTTTCTTAACGGGGGTAGCAGCCCTATTTAATATGTGTTTAAAAAGTATAAATCATATGTTAATACAAGATTTTTAGTCCTAAATAAAAGTTAGAAATAGGAAGTACAGTGTTATCGAAATAGGTAGTGTCTGAGGAAATTTCAAAGGGGTAAAAAGCAGCAGACTGTAGGAACATGCTGGCGGAGGAAACTGTTTGATGTCCTGCAGCCAATTCAGGTCCCGAGAGACAGTTACTAAGGGCTAATGAATATTGTAGTCTTTCCATAGTTTCGAGTGAGTTAAGGAGACACGATGGCAGGGATGACATTGTTCTGAGCAGGTTACAGTAGTAACAATTATTCAGGAGTAGTCTTTGATACAGGAACAGGTCTAAACACTGTTTGCAGAATGGGGCCAATGATGTAAAGAAACAGTAATGGGTTGGCAGCCCAGGAAGGGATGTTTAACTTAATTTAACTTGTAAGAGTAAAATGTACTACAAAAATGCAGTTTTATGAATGAATGAATGGAAACACGGTATAGTAAACATAGGGCGCTTGTGAGTGTGGTAGTAAAAAGAATTATAACACAATATCTCTCAGCCCCTTAAATGAAACATGAAAGATCCTTAGCTGGCTTTGTAGGGTGGATGTGGAGAGGTTGTTTCCCTTTGTAAGGGAGTTTAGTACCAGAGAACAATCTTAGGTAAAAGGGATCGCCCATTTGAGACAGAGGTGAGGAGGTATTTCCTCTCCTAAAGGATAGTGGATCAGTGGTATTCTTAATGCAGAGAGTTGTTGAGGCTGTGCCATTAAATATAATCAAGCCTGAAATAAACAGATTTTTACTCAGTAAGTGGATCAAAGATTATGGGGAAAAAGCTGGAAAACGGAATTGAATATTATCAGATCAGCTATGACCTCATTGATTGGCAGAGCAGACTTGATGGGCCAGATGGTTTAATTCTGCTTCTATGCCTGTGTTCTTATGGTCTAAGTCCCTGAGTTGGTAAGTTCATTCAGAGATGAATTTGGACTCTCCAAGGACATAATCTTCAAAGGCAAAAAAAAAATCAGGACACGTGAGACCATATACATATAAATCTCCCGGGAACAAGAAAAAGGAATTGGTGCATGAATCAATATATTGGCTCAAAATTAATATGAACACCAATCAACAAATCAAAGATGTCAATTCCATCAACCTCAACATCAAGATAACCTGTCTTTCTCTATGAGAATCCTTCTATACTGGGACGCAAGATTGTAGCTGATATTTTTCATATCCAAGGACATTTCATATTGACGCAATAACCACCATATTCAGTATGGTCACTGCATCTCTACAAAATGTGTCCAACAACAGTACGCCATATATTAGTGCATCTTCAAAAACATGAGTGGGAATCAGAGTGTTCAACATTTTGCCTCTTTTCCTCACTACCCACAAATGACGAGTCTCACAGAACACAATGTTCATACTCTCAAATTCATTATCATTCGATGTAAAGTTACTTGCCAAGATTTTTGGATTGCTATGTTAAATCAATGTGCTACTCCTCAAGGTAACAGTTTTACTAGCAGCACTCAGACTTGGAAGACTGATCCACACAGTTCTCACCTCCCACACTCTCATCACTCAACCACATGTGTATTGTTGGAAAGAAGAGAGAAAACAATACCAGCATGATTGACAAACATGCAAACAGTTATCCCAATTGGGACAATGTATACAAGTTTGAGATTTTTGCATGAACAGATGGACTCATGGAAAGAAACGTCTTTGCGGCCAGCCTAGATTATATGACAAAGTGATGAATAATAACCAAGACCTGTGAAGAAATAGATGACTCATCTGAACCGCAGGTTGTCAACCACCCATTAGAAAGGATGGATACTGATATAGTGCCAGACAATAACCTTATGTCTATGACAAATGATAACATTCATCTGTGTAGACAGATTGTACAGAATGAAGCAACACAACCAGATGTCCACCTAGTTGTTATCTATAGAGACAATATATCCATATGCATCCTTGTACATGTTGTCAGAAAAAGGATTCATATTTTTAAAGTGAAAAGGGGAAAGTTGTAATCTGGAAGTTGTAGAATAGAACAGGTGCCAGACTCCACAGGCCAGTACAAAGTTAACCACCTCATCTTCACTCAGTCTCTGCATATGGTGTCAGTGTTATTTCTTTAGTCATTCATTTATGTGTATGCATTGTATAGCAATATCAGAAAACACAACACCCAGACTATATATAAGTTTGTCATATTGTAGTGATATAAATCATTAGTGTTGGAAATAAACTTCAAGGTATTTGAATAAAAAACAGTTTTTTATGGTACATTAATATTGTAAATAAACTGCAAGGTATTTGAATAAAAAACAGTTTTTTTATGGTACATGTACTGTGGCTAACATACAGAAAACCACAAAGCGCATCATGGTCTCCTCATTTAGAAATTTGAAGTATACAACATAGCACGGCCAATCTGCCAGCAACCTCCCTGTGCATCAGGAAACGTTAGACTTAGCATGTGTTCCATCTAACTGAAATTAATGGTTTTTTTGTGTATTGAGGCTTGAATGTTTAACTGAGCAATGGTGATCTCTGAAGATATTATTGAACTCTTCGAATTATGGTTCTGTGAGTCCAAATGCTCGATATATCAAGTACAGAAGATAAGGCTACTATTTGACTGCACCACTTAATAATAGAGTTAGTGAGAAAGAAAGTACCTCTTGATAATCAAAAATTAGTCACCAAGAATATCTCAAGAGGAGCCACAAAAAAAGAATACGTTGCCCCTTGCATGCTGTTAGTGGAAATATAAGAATTCCTAGAGACATAATGTAGTGTAATTTTTTAAAAATTTCTCTCCCCCTGCACTCCCTAGAATGAGCTGGCAATTGGTCCAAAATAATATTAGGTGATATGGTGGAAATACAATACCCATCATTGACCTGTCTCCACTGAGATTTTATCAGCAGTAGTACTTTGTTAAATGCTTTGGTCAGATCCATATAGCACCTTCCAAGTCTGAAACCTTGACCATCTAGAAGGACAGATGCAGCAGCTAGACAGGAACACCACCACCTCAAGTTTCCTTTCAGGTGCATACCATTCTGGCTTGCAACCATATCAACATATTTTTCATTGATTCAGTGTGAAAATCCTGGAACTCCCTCCTTAACAGCATCATGGGTATACCCATAACACATGCACTACAGCTCATCACTACTTTCCCAAGGGCAGTTATTGATGGGCAATAAATGCTGGTTCACTGGCACCCACAACCAATGATAGAATAATATTAAAAAAACATGCAGTGCATTCCCTTCATCAAATGTTACTTCATCAAACGATTTAATTATTTTAGTCAAGCACCATTTTATTTTTACAAATCTGTGCAGGCAATCCCAGATTAACTGAATCCTCTCCAAATAAGAGTTGATTTTTTTCCCTGATTAATTTTTTCTGAAAGATTACACTACTGTCAATGTTCAACTATCTGTCTTATGGTCACTCAGAATGCCCTTCCACTCATTCCTGAACTAGCATGCCACCTTTACCATTCTCCAATTCTCTAGCATCTCCCCCAAGTTAAGAAAACATTGAAAATTTGTGGCAAGACCTTTTATTATCTCCAAACCCATTTCTTTTAGCAAACTGGAATGCAAGCCATCCAGAGCAGGTGAGACATCCATTCTAAGCATAGCCAGCCTTTCCAGTACTTCTTGCCAATCAATTTGGCACCCTATTTATTACTTCTACTGATATATTTGGTAACATTCTCTTCCTTAGTAAATACCAACATAAAGTACAGCACTCATTAAATATTCTGGCCTTTTACAACATATAAATCCCAAATGAAATCTGACCAGTTTTACTTCACCATTTCGCATCTTTTTCTTTGACCGGCAGATGGAATCCCTTAGTCTGTCTCTCATTCTCTGGTTTCTTGCTGCTCATCTTTCTTTCAGTTGCAATTACATCTTCTCTCTTATTTTATACCTATACTCAGTCATTCCTTTCCTTATAAATTGCTTGTACTCCTATCTTGAGTCAGAAAGTGTGAGTTCAAGATCTATGGGATGAATAAACTGGGATTTTCCAATGATTGTATTGGGGCAAAAAAAAAACAGAAATCTCCACACTGGACGTTTCTATTTCCAGCAGAGATAAAAAGGTCCTCCAAGGGAAGTTGGAAGCAAATCAGTTCTGTTTTCTTCTAGGTTCTTGTGTGCTATAAGCCTCAGAGATTTCTATTATTTCATTACTCTCCTGGTATAGATGTTTAAACATTTTCTGCTGCTGAGAATTACTGCTTTGTTTCAGTCACAAGATTTTTCCCCTTGCTAACTCACGAAATTCTGCCTTCTCAAAGGGCAATCTGTCTATACGCGATGTGACAAGCAGTGGCTAATCATTTGGTAATTGTAGAGAAGGCCTTACCATGGAAATTGATTGTGCTTCTTGTTGGCAGTGCTGGCAGAATAAAACAGATTCTGAACCTTCCTGCTTGACTATAAATCAATAAAATAAGCGTGGATTCTGATAAATTAGAATTGATTGGTAAATCTGCCTGAGCAGCAAAGAAAATGGCAGGAAGGTGTACAATATTTACTTGGGTGGGAGTCAAACAAAAATTAGGTACTCGAGAGCTTGTAGGGTAATAAGTAGTGTCCATATCTCTGGGTCAGAAAGCTTGTGTTCAAATCCCACCTGCTCCAGAGCAGCATCATAACACGTCTGAACAGGTGATGAATATATCTAAAATCACATTCTTGCCGATAGGAAAAAGTTTTGCAATTCATTTCTCTGACACCAAAAGACAGGTTGAACTTCTTCTCAGCAGCTATCAGGAAGGATAATGATACATTTGCATCTCATCAAAAGCACAGCAGGCTGGCATAAAATAGACTTTCCCAATTAAATTCAACTCACTGGAGAAATTATTCCCAGATGGTTGACCGCACTTAATACAAATGTGCCTGGCAACCTTCACTCTTATCCCAGCTTCAGGATAAGCACTTGTTGCTTTGACCTTATGGCGGTATGGTTTTAACTGATGCTTGCATTGAGTTGTAGTGTATGTTCTCCAAACGCAACTGAAGCATTGAAGTGAAGGAGGTTGGTTATGCTCATAGTGAAGACTGAACAGAAAGCATTGAGGGAAGAGAAGGTTACAGTGGTTGAGAGGCAGACTGAAGAGGAAGTAACTAAGTGAAGAAAGTATTAATGGGCCAAGTTGGGACATTATCTGCCCATGGGTGGAAGGCTGGAACTTTCAACTGTTTCTGTCCTGTCTTTCGACAATGGTCGACAAGGGAGTATCATAGAGGTTTACAGCACAGAAAGAAACCTTTCAGCTTCTCCTCCACAGGTCATCAAGCACCTATGTACTCCAGGCTCATTTTCCAATATCTGACCTGTAGCCTTTTAGGCTATGGTGTTTCAAGTGTTTATCTGAATACTTCTTAAATGATGTGATGGTTCCTGCTTCTTTCATTCTTTCAGGCAGTGAGTTCCAGATACCGACCAGATGCTGTGTGAAAAAAAAAATCTTCCTTATATCCCCTTTAAACTTTGACCCTTACTTTGAATCTATGCTCAATGATTAATGACCTCTCCACAAGGGGAAGAAGTTTCTTCCTATTTATGCCCTCATAATTTTGTACAGCTCAATTTTGTCTTTCCCCAGCCTTCTCTACTCTAATCAAAACAACCCTAGCCTACCTAGTATCTCTTCATAGCTGAATCACCCCATCGCAGGCAACATTCTGGTGAAACATCTGTACCCTCTGTAGTGCAATTTTGTCGTTTCTACAGTGCCATAACCAGAACATCATGCAGTACTCCACCTGTGGTTTAACTAACATTTTATACAGCTCCCTCATAATCTCCCTGCTCTTGTATTCAATAGCTCATATCTGACCAAGTATCCCGTATACCTTCTAAACCACATCATCCACCTGTTCTGTTTTGTGCTAGGATCTATGGACATGCACACGAAGATGCCTCTGATGCTCAGTACGTCCTAGGCTCCTACCATTCATGTGTATTTCCATGCCTTGTTAGTCCTCCCAAAATGCATCACCTCACACTTTGTAAGGATTAAGTTCCATTTGCCACTGTTCAGCCCATCTGACCAGCCGGTCTATTTCATCGTGTAGCCTAAGACTTCCCTCCTCACTTTTTACCACATCATTAATATATGTGTCATCTGTGAATTCACTCATACATCTGCCCACATTTGTGCCAAGATCATTAATGAATACCTCAAACAACAAGGGACCCAGCACTGAACTCTGATGTATGCCACTGGACATAGGCTTCTGGTCACAAGAACAATGTCCAACTATTATGCCTGTCACTGAGCCAATTTTGGATCCAATTTGCCAAATTGACATGAATCCCATGAGTTCTCACCTTCTTGAACAGTCTGTAAAGTGACACTATGTCAAAACCTTATCGATGTCCATATAGGTCACATCAATTGTACTACTCTTATGTAAACACCTCGTCAAAGTCTCGAAAAAAATCAATCAAACCTGTCAGACATGATTTCCCTCTGACAAAGCCACACTGACTATCTTTGATTAATCCGCCTCTCCAAGTGGAGATTCATTTTGTCCCTCAGAAATTTTTCCCAAATTTTCTGTTTCTGATGTTAGACTCAGTGGCCTATAGTTTATTCCTTCCACCCTTGATTAATGGTTACACATCAGGTGTCTTCCATTCCTCCGGCAACTCTTCTGTGGTCAGACAGGATTTAAAAATTAATGTCAAGGCCTCTGCAATCTCCTCCCTTGCTTCCTACAGCAGCCTGGAGGACATTTAATTCAAGGTTTAAATGAATTTCTAGCAGCCACTGAGTAGCCAGTCTTGGATCTGGGTCTTGAAGATGGCCCTCACCACCGCCACAGAGGCAGCAAAGTGTTCACATGCCACAGCAACCATGGGAAACAGAAACTGGATCCACCCTCGGCTAGTGTGGGTCTCTGGCGTCACTCCCTGTTGTTCCCTTGCCTGCCTCTGTATGTATAATGTTGATTATGGCAAGTATAGAGGCACACATAAGGCTCAGCAGGGGCATTAAGCTAACTAATCTAATAGGACCTTTCCAGTGTCTAATGCACTTTTGAAATCTATAATCAATGCATTTACTATCTCAGCAGCCATTTATTTTAAAGATCCTAGGATGAATTCTACCCTGTCAGCTTTTAATTCTAATATTTTTATCAATACCTATTCCTGGTGATTGTAATTGTTTTAAGATCCTCTAATTGTTTTAAGTTCCTCCCTTTTTTTTACCTGCTGATTCACAGTTAATTCTGGAAAGTTATTTGTATCTCAGCCGTGAAGACAACTACAAAACATTTGTTCAATTTTGTTGTTATTGTCTTACTTTTCATTATTAATTCCCATACTCAATCTCTGGAGGACCAATACTCACTTTCATTTTAATCTATTTACTCTTTTTCTTTATAAGTACTTGCAGAAACTCATTTTTTCTGTTTTTATATTTCTGGCTAACTTTCTCTGATATTCTAATTTCCTCCTCCTTATTAACCTTTCAGTCATTCTTTATATTCAATCCAAACTTTTGATTTGCCATAGGAATGATATTCTTTTTCTTTCAATTTGATACTGTCAATTGATACAAACTTGTAACTCCTTAGTTAGCCACAATAGAGCATCATTCCCTTTGAGTCTTTCTTTATTACTGGAACATTTTTTCCTGAATATTCTGAAATATCTACTCAAAAACATCCCCTCTTGTGGATGGGTGGTCTTGTTCTGCAAGCAGGAAAGGGAAAGGCTTAATTGTGATCACCGTGGCTATGTGAGCACTTTAAGACCATACATAGCCATGCCTGGCCCTGAGCTTACGCACCCCCGCCTACGTAAGCAAGAAGCAAACTATCCGAGAACTGCTAAAATGTTGAAAACACAAGTGGATCTCAACCTTTCAGTGTACATCATCCTTGTGGCAGTGATGCTTGCAATTGATTACAGGGATACATAACATACGTGTGCAGCAGCATAATTAGTCTTGAATGATGTTCCTGTGAGTGTCAATTTGCAGTGAGAAGATAATGCTACTTACCCTTGCAGAGGAAAGTGATTATTCACCCTCTTCCTGTACTGGGTGCAAGTTCTTTAGATGAGCCACAGGTGCTGACCTGCACTGTGACATTGTTCCAGGTCACCCAGGTCCTGCTTCTTGCTGCCTTCTCTGGGGAACAGGACCCTCTTTCTTTCTTGGAAAGCCTGGGCAGGACTTCTGGTGTTGACACCATTGAACTCTGTGATATTTCTGTGGGTGTGGGCATAAGCAACAGTGTTCCTACTTTCTTTTAGTCACTTGTGGGAAGAGGGCATCGCTGGCTGGTGCAACATTTTTTGCTCTTAATAAGTTGCTGCTGAGCTACTTTATTGAACCAATATAGTCCATGTGCTATAGATGGACCCACACTGCTATTAAGGAGGGAGTTCTAAGATTTTGACCCAGCAACACTGAAGGAACAGCAATATATTGCCAGGTCAGGATGGTGAATCTTTCATAATGGAAGATGCTGCAAATTATTTAGCAATATGATGTGAATTTGGGAAAAAGTGAGAAATGGTTATCTGATACTTTGTAAACATGGCTGCAAAATTTCAGTGCAAAATTACATGATGATGACTGAAATAGGTTACCTGACATTTCTTCTCACAACATACAGTTTATTATGATCTTAAAATGTAACTTGAGAAAACAGCTAAGCAAGTTTAGCTGGCTTAAGACTTATTGTTCTTTCAATTATGCATTTTATCAGAAAATTTGTACATAATTATCTCAACCATAAAAATTTTTGATTTAAATATAATTGGACCAGAACTCCTAAACAAATAAGGGAGCAAAGAACAACTTGTATCTGTGATTCTAATCCTTTTTGTCTTCCAATGCATCAGGCAAATTAGTTATCCCTAGTGGATGACCACCAGTCCATCTTGAGTCTATGTGAAAGTGAGCTAAGAATGAAATACTGTTCAGCTGCTTGCCAAGAAGCAGTAAGAGCCAACTGTAACTTTGGACAATTTGAGAAAGCACTTGAATGAAAGAGTTGAGTTCAAGGGATGAGGTTTCTGCTTTAGATTGCTTTAAGCTTTGAAACCATAAAGATTGTGTTGTTTATTTTTCTATATTTTTGATTGAGAACTATAATTGGAAAATGACTGTATTGAACCCCAAGGATGATGGACAAATGGCATCACTTTCAAAAAGGAAGGTACTGAAACTCACTGTAAGTTGTGTTTGCAGTGCTGCTTTGTTCAAATAGTGGGAGAGATTGTTAGTAGATAGGTTGACACTGGAGGGTTTGTGGGGGACCGGGTTGGGGGGAGTAATGGCATACATGAAGTGAGATTCAGCTAGCAATAGGTTGCTGATTGGTTTGTGGGGTTTTGACAAGTTGTGGAAGACAAAGGCCTTCAGCTTGACAACAACTATGTATTTGGATCCTGGGCATCTCAACAGCTTGTGGGTGTGCATGATAGTGGCAGAAGCATTTGGACTGCTTGAAGCAGCAGATGGTGTGTCTTTCTCTCTAGTTTAATACTAACAGCCAATTTATTTTCTTTCATCAGTTACTGTAAGCTGTGGCCTCCAACAAGCAACTAAGATACTTTGTAATTAGTGTACTAATCCCCTTTGCCTCTTCTAAAGTGAAAAGAACCTGAAGAAGAGAAATTGAAGAACAGAAAATCCTGGTGAAGGGGCTAAATTAGTAAGGTTTGAAGCTGCAGCTATTCTATTGTGCAAGTAATACAACAAATTGGAAATAGCAGAGGCATTGGCCATAATCTTTCAGACTTCGCTGGAACAGGAGAGGTTCCACAGGACAGGAAAATTGCAAACATCACACCTTTGTTCAAAAACACTTGCTTTGGAAAAGCCCAGATATTCTTAACAAGTCAGTATAACTTCAGTCATGGGGATACATCTAGAAACCGTCATTAGAGGTAAAAGTAATGGACAAATATGGGTTAATTACAGAAAATTTGAACGATTTCTTTCATGCTTCACTAACTTGCTAGAGTTCTTTGAAGGGGATACAGAAATTGTTGATGAAGGTAATGCTATTGTGGCATACATGGACTTCCAAAAGGTGTTAGATACATTGCCACAAAACAGGTTTGTGAGAAAAGTTACAGCCCATTGAATAAAAGGACAATAGCAAAATGGACAGCAAATTTGCTGGATGATAAGAGTCATAGATAAATGGTTAATGGATATTTTTCAGGCTGGAGGAAGGTTTGTAGTGGAGTTTTCCAGGCATTGATATTGGGATCCTTGCATTTCCTGATTAGCAACAATGATCTGGATTTTGAACTGTAGGGGATAGTTTTATAATTTTGTAGTTTGTGCATGATGCAAAACTTGGAAGCATTGAAAAGTGTGAGGAGGATAAAATTGAACTTCAAAGGGACATTGACACATTGGTGGAGTGAATGGATCAGTGGCAGGTGAAGTTCAATACAGTGAAATATCTGGTGATGCATTTTGAAGTATGTATATATGACATATGGCGATTAAGAATATGGCCTGACAGTATAAAATAAATGCTACTACTCTTAAAGATGAGTAGAAGCAAAGAGAACTGGGTCACAAGTGTCATTAAAAGGTGACAAGAAAACTGAATTGCAGTCAATAAATAATTGGGTATTTTCAATTGATTATTAATAGCATAGCGTACAACAGCAAGGAGGATATGTTGAAAATGTACAAGACTGGAATGTGGTGTTTAGTTCTGTGCTCCATACTTTAGGAAAGATGTGAATGCATGGAGAGAGCACATATGAGGTTTACAGAATGGTTCCATGAATGAGAAGCTTTTGTTATGAAGATAGACTGGTGAATTTGGGATTGTTCTCCTGGTGAGGACAAGGCTAAGAGGAGATTTTATTGAAGCTATCAAAATTGTGAGAAATCCGAACTAAGTAGATTTGGAGAATATTTTCCTGTATGTAAATAGATCAAGAATGAGAGGGTATAGATTTAAAAGGATTTGCAAAAGAAGTAAATGTGAGGCAAGACAAAACCAGAGCGGAATGGTGGTTCAGTGGTTAGCACTACTGCCTCACGGCACCAGGGACCTGGGTTTGATTCTACCCTCAGACAACTGTCTGTGTGGAGTTTGCATGTTCCCCCTGTGTCGGCATGGTTTCCTCTGGGTGTACCGGTTTCCTCTCACAGTCCAAAGATGTGCAAGCTAGGTGGCTGGCCATGGTAAATTGCCTGTAGTGTTCAGGGACGTGTAGATTAGGTGGGTTATAGGGGGATGGGACTGGGTGTGATGCTCTATGGACTTGTTGGGTCAAAGGTCCTGTTTCCACTCTGTAGGAATTCTATCATCTATGAAAACCTTTTTACACAGCCAGTGGATTGGTTCTGGAATGCACTGTCTGGAAGTGTTGTGTAATTTGATGCATTCAAGTGGGCATTAAATAAATATTTTAATGAAAATAAAATGCAGCATTGTGGGAACAGGTAAGAGGATAGCATTAAATCATAATGCTCACTCAGAGAATTGGTGCAGGCACGTTAGGTCGAATGGCCTTCTTCTACACTGTAACCATTCTGTAATTCTTTGGTGATATCATAACTTAGAGAGAAAACAACACATTTCTGAAGATAACTCTGGGGGCTTACTTTGCTCTCCATTTGGTAGAACAAGTATCTCCTAGAAGTTGTATTTTCAAGTGCATTAAGTAAGTGCAAAAGATGGATGTTACACAACTTTGTAGATGGTGATATGGAGACCAATGTCACCCATAAGAGGATGGGCCATTTTGTTCGAGGTGTCATACACTACTTAATCCATTACAATGCATTCAAAGCTACTGAATTCATAATGTCTGACAATCAGTTTGTTCTGTTTTATTAAAATTGATTTTAGAATCACAGAATTGTTACAGCACAGGAGGTCATTCTATGTTTCATGTCTCCAACAACCTCTCCAAAGGAACAATTCACCTCGTGCAAATCTGTTGTCCACTCATACACCTACAATTCTTCTTTCTTAAGATAAAAAGTCTAATTTACTCTTGAATGCCTGGTTGGACCTACCTTCATCATACTCTCAGGCAATGCATTCCAGATCCTAACCTTGGTTTGAAAAACTTTGTTCTTCTGTCAATATTTTCAAGCGATGTGGAGCTGCAATTTCAAATGAACATGAGATAATGGTAGATGATAACGGTATAGCTTTTTCACCTAATAGACATAAACAACATTTCACTGCAATATCCAATTGGTCCTTAAATTACTCTGAGGTTTTTGCTTCCATTGAAATTTCTGGAAGAAAATTCTGCCTGTTTATCATTCTTTGTATTTGGAAGAACTTTATGATATTGGGCTTATATTTTCATAATACTTATGTTCTTCTTACAGTTTAGAATATAGCAATTCTCGAAATTTACATTCTCCATAACTCTAATATCTAACATGCATCTGCAAAATCAAGTCTCAGACATCTCCTTAGAAGACTGTACAGCTCATGTTTTTCCACAAATGAGCTCTCCAAGGCTGGGAATCAGCTTCATGGTGTGTCGATGTACTTTGAAAAATGTTTTCAACACTTAAACATTTTCCTTGGAACTTGAAAAACAGAATTAGGTGATATAAAATGGACAGTCCATTATACATTCTACCTGATTCTCTTTTCCATCAAAGTAATTGAAAATAATTTGTACAAAGTGTCCAACTGATAGCTGATTGATTGTTTTTAACTATAGTTCCAAGAGGAATTTCTACTCCTGTCATTCAATGAGTAATCTGACTAAGGCCCAGCACAGTTTGTTTATGACATTTTCTGAATACTTTCTCCTGTTTCTGGTGATAAAATTCAATATTCTATTGACTTTCCTGATTATTGCTATATGCCAGTTGGACATTTAAGCCTTAATTTAAATTGATCCTGTGTTCAATGAGAATGAACGGTCTTGTGGCGTTTTTAAAGTGGAGCAGAGTGCTACCTCTCCATCTAAATTCATTTTACTCTAAGGTTTTCAAAATATGTTGGCAGAGCTTGCTGCGGACAGGTGAAGATCTCATTAATAGTCAGAAGTTATATCCTCTGACACAAATAGGATGTTGCGCAGTTTCAACTGATCATGCAGGTTTTGACCACTTGTACACAGATGGTGACTAATAAGGAAACAGATGGAAGGGCTAAGGAGAGTAGAATGACTATTTGTATATCAACTTCTATAAATTTAGCAACTAACAGAATAATAGTATTTTATAGTATTTCTGGACATTCTAAATTTGGACATTTTATAACAGATATTCAAGTGTTTATGATATTGGTGAATTGTAATGTCAGTCAGTATCTGGTGTAAAGACTGTATCTTTTCTATTCTTCTGTATTTTTGATTGCGGAGTGAAATGGGAAAAGGATACTTTTTAAAAAAAAACTCAGGATTGTGGATTCTTCACCTTTTAAACACAAGCTACCAGCACTTTGCACAGTGGCTCAATGGTTAGCACTGCTGCCTCACGGTGCCAGGGACCCATGTTTGATTCCAGCCTCAGGCAACTGTCTGTGTAGAGTTTGCATGTTCTCCTTGTGTTTGTGTGGGTTTCCTTTGGATGCTCTAGTTTCCTCCCACTGTCTAAAAATGTGCAGGCTATGTGGATTGGCCATGGAAAATGCAGCGTTGTGAAATTAGTGTGGGGCAGTGGTCTGGGTGAAATGCTGTCTGGAGAGTTGGTGTAGATTTGATGGGCTGAATGCCCTTGTAGGGATTCAATGAACACTTATTGCAAGTGCTATTTACATTATTGTTTGTTCAAGCAGAGGTGGCAGATTACTGCAGACAGACCAATATTAAGTGTGTGGCCAGCAACAAGTAGCTGATAGGCCTGTGAAGTGGTGACCAGTTTGGGATGACAAAGGCTTGCTGCCTGCCAACAACAATATGATTGGCTCCCAGGTAGCTGAACAGCTTGTTGGTGTGAACAATAGAACCTTTCAGACCTCCAAAAAAAGGAGATGCAGTTATTTTCTCTGCAGTAAAGAATGTCTGAAGAAAGACAGTTTATTTTTCCTCATCAATTCCTGTAAACTGTTACTTTTAACCATTAAGTCGGAGACTGTAAGTTGTGAACCAGTATCTCAGCGCCTCCTGCAAGTAAATGAACGGAAACTCGTGAAGAGACATGAAGGCGTAGCAAGTCTTGCCAGGCAAAAGGATCATCTTAACACACCTGGAGTCAGGGACCATGGAACTGCCTTCCCAATATTTTCCTCCACCCATAGTAATAATAATTTTTGTGTCTGTCTGCTGCATTTGTGTCTAGGGTAGTTTTAAAATGTGTTAGATTTTTAACCAATAGAGTTACATATCAATATTTCATAGTTGTATGTTTAACTACAATCTATTTATTTGTCATAAATGGTCATTCTTGTCAAGTGCAGATTCCTGGTCCACGCTTTCTGATAACCCAAGTCTAAAACAATAGGTAAATTGGAGATTTTTGTGTACTTCTATAAAATCTTTAACTTTTGTAAGGACTCTGAGAATACAGGGCTTGATTTCCAGTGTGCTACCCCAGTGAGGTGTGACATAGTTTGAGGCTCATCCGAGAAAAATTTTGACACAGTGGCAATCTGGATTTGGGTGCAGTATTGGTAAATAACACAGGAGAAGGAAAATAGCAGGTTCTGTATCGCATTTAAAACATGGCAATGAATTTCCTGCAAGTAACAGAGTTCATCCTGCCAGTCTTCAGGAACTTTCAAATCCCAGGTTAGTATTGCCTGACAGAGCTAAGAAGTGAGATACTGTAAAGAGAAGAATCTGAGTCATAATTCAAAGTCCAGTGAGCAAATATTTATGCTTGTAGAGGCCCTAACAAAAATTGAGGAAAATAATGTGGATCCATTCTTCATGTCATTTGAGAAAGATAGCATTTGCTGACACCTGCAACTGTGGGCAACTGCACATGTGCACTAATTCAGGAATGCACTTGTGCAAAATTCCAAACATAAGTGTTATTACACAGAATTTACATGTGATATCATGTGTAAATGCAGTTCAGTCCATGTGTGGAAAGTACATGTGATTTTGAAATGGGGTTCATCAGAGGTGAGAGAGGGCGCAGGATGCAAGATGGGGTGGAGGGGGAGATGTTTCCTGACATGAGGAGGGCTGAGGGTCCAGAAGCCAGGGGCTCAGGGGCAACAAGACTTTCTTAAAGCTTCTTCTTACATTTTCCACCTCTCACACCCTTACAGTCTATCTTTTCATTTGCACTTTAAATTTTGATGTAGAGGTGCCGGTGTTGGACTGGGGTGGACAAAGTCAAAAAATCACACAGCACCAAGTTATAGTCTAACAGGTTTGTTTGAAAACACAAGCTTTTGGAGCTTCAGGCCTTCTTCAGGTGTTAACGGGAGAGGTAGTATCAGACACAGAATTTATAAGTAAAAGATCAAAGGGTCATCAATGGTGTGAACTTTTGATCTTTTACTTATAAATTCTGTGTCCGATACTACCTCTCCCGCTAACACCTGAAGAAGGACTGAAGCTCCAAAAACTTGTGTTTTCAAATAAACCTGTTAGAATATAACCTGGTGCTGTGTGATTTCTGATTTGAAGTTGGGAATCTATCATTTTGGGCTGTGCCATCCCCGATGCTACACAATTGATGCCCAACCTTGACATAAAAAGATAATGATTTGGCTAGGTTAAAGACAGATGCATTGAGTTTACTTGGGTAATTTCTCCATTTGGTATTGTGTCCCATGTCTCAATGTGCCTTCAACTTGCTACAGGGATGTATATATCAATCCTGAGGGAGAAGAAAACAATCATATTCTTCCTGCATAATTAAAGTCTGAACAACAACATTCAAGAACCTTGACACCATCCTGGACAAAGCAACCTGCTTGATTGAGACCACGTCCACGCTGAATAGCAGTGTGCACCATCTACAAGATGGACTGCAGAAATTCACCAAAGCACGTTAGACAGTATCTTCCAAAACCATGACCACTTCTACCTAGAAGAACAAGAGCAGCAGATAATAAGAACACCTTCTACAAGTTCACCGCCTAGCCACTCACCATGCTGACTTCGAAATGTATTGCCATTCATTTACTGTCATTTGGTCAAAATCCTGGAATTCCCTCCCTAAGGGGATTGTGGATAAACCTACAACACATGGACTGTAGCAATTCAAGAAGGCAGCTCACTACCATCTTTTCAAGGGCAGATAGGGAGGGCAATAAATGTTGGTCCAGACGGCAAAGCCTACATTCCATGATTGACAGAGTAAAAAAATGCAACTATTATATTGAACACCAGTATTAATATATATTTACTGGAGCCTTAAAAAAAGCTTTCAATAATAATTTGAGCTGTTTCATATGTAATTATAAAAGTTTATATTTTATTTCACATTATTAAATCAATTCAAAATTTCCTTTTGGATAAACCTTATTTTAAGCATGAAAGTTATTTTGCACTTTTCCACTATTTTAACGAATTTCTTCCACTGTTGTCTGAAACAATGTGAGGAACATTTTCCTTTCATATGGAGAGGACTGAACAAATGTTTATTAAAGTAATAAGAAATGGCTCACTGGGTAGAGACCTCTGTATCATGATGAAGAAAGGACAAGGGAAAGGTACCACCCTTGTAGATATCAGCTTCATATCAACATTAATTGTTTTGTCCTCTGGTTCTTTAACTGGAGACTTTCCATAAACAGATTACCTAATTCTACCATTTCCTTTATCCATTGTTATCAAATCTTACTCATGGCATTTACTGTCACTGAATGTCCCTTTGATTCCAGTAGCTGCTATCCTAGTCTGTTTCAAAGTCCATTGATACTGATTCACTTCCAGTCCTTCACAACATTGTGTTATTGAAGTACAATATTTTCCACAAGCTGCATCTCCATAAACTAATACCATTAGCATACAGGATAATGGAAATGCTGTAGGATCTTAACTAACTCTAGCCTCTTTGTCTATTTCACACATTTTTCTTATCTAACAAGATTTGCTCCTGAAAGATAATTTTTCATTGTTTATTTAGGCTGGGTAGTTTCATAAATAAGCAATATGCTGGTGGTGCCTTCCAGGTGACTCAGGGATTATGGATTGCTGTGTTAATCTGCACTTTCATATTCATGTTGATGGCGCCCTCAATCTGTATACGTAACGGGGAATGTATTTTTAAAAATTGTAATAGTCTTAATGTTTACAGAATAGAATTAGGTATATTTTGGACAAATTGAATTTTCTTAAAGGTCTGAAAGTTTGTGTCAAATGGTTTGCAAATTTTTATGAAGTAAATTTTATTTTAGATTTCATGAACAAGATATAAGAATGAAAGGTTAATGTTATGAATAGTGATGGCAAAGAGTCCAACTTTGAGCCGACCTTATGGAAGTTTAGAAAACAATGAGGGGTATAGATAGGGGTAATGGTAGTTGTCTTTTCCCTAGGAGGGGGGATTTCAAGACTAGGGGTCACATTTTTAAGGTGAGAGGAGAGAAATTTAAAAAAGACATGAGGGGCAAATCTTTTACACCGGGGGTGGTTCTCATGTGGAATGAACTTCCTGAAGAAGTGGTGGATATGGATACAATTACACTTTTAAAAAACATTTGGATGAGTACATGAATAGGAGATGTTTGGAGGGTTATGGGCCAGGAGCAGGCAGGGGGACTAGTTTAGTTTGGGATTATGTTTGGCATGGACTGGTTGGACTGAAGGGTTTGTTTCCGTGCTGTATGAATTTATGATCATGACTCTATGACGCACGAGGTTGACCGGGAATCTCATTCTTAACATCTGCTACTGGCATGGTTCAGAAGGATTTGCTGGTTAATAAAACTGTTTGGTCAAAAAATCATAGAGTAATACAGAACAGAAGAGGCCCTTTGGTCCATCAAGTCTGAGCCAACCTATCTACACTAATCCCACTTTCCAGCACTTGGTCTATGTTATGGCATTTCAAATACTCATTCAAGTACTTTTTAAAGATTGTGAGTTTTCTTTTCCCTCTACTGCCCTCCCAGGAAGTGCATTCAGATCTCACCACCCTCTGGGTATAAAAAAACTTCCTCAAATTCTCTCTAACCCTCCTCCCTGCCATTCTAAATTTATGTTCAATCATTATTGACACTTCAACTGAAAAGAACACAGAATGCTTCCTTACAGTGTGGAAGCAGACCATTCGGCCCAACGAGTCCGCACTAACCCTCTGAAGAGCATCCCACCCAGACCCATCCCACCAGCCTGCATTTCCCATGCTTAATCCACCTAGCCTACACATCCCTGGATACGATGGGCAATTTAACATGGCCAATCCACCTAACCTGTGCATCTTTGGATTGTTGGAGGAAACCCACACAGACACGGGAGAACGTGCAAACTCCACAAGGACAGTTGCCCAAGGCTGGAATCAACCCTGGTGCTGTGAGGTAGCAGCGCTGACCACCGAGCCAATGTACTGCTGGATTCTATGATTCTATTAAGCTCCTCTGCACATATTCCAGTGCAATCACATCCTTCCTATGCCGAGGCGACCAGAACTGCATATAGTACTCCATGTGCGGCCTAACCAAAGTTTTGTACAGCTTCAATTTAACCTCCTTGCTCTTATAATCTATGCCTTGACTCATAAAGGCAAATATCCTGTATGCCTTCTTAACTACTCTATTAACCTGTCATCCTGCTTTAATGGACCAATATACTCCCTTGTCTTGTTACTTCTTCTAAAGCGCATCTCCTCATACTTTTCAGGGCTAAATTCAACCTGTCACTGATCTACCCAGCTGACCAACTTGTATATATCATTCTGTAACCTAAGACCTTCTTCCTCATGACGAAGCACCCGGCCAATTTTCGTGTCATCAGCAAACTTACTTATTATTTGAATACCCTTTAATTTGAGTTCCCTTTAACAGGCCTCCAAGGCCTATGTGAGATAATGATTCCAGTATGCCACACTGGTTGCAGTGCACAGAACATTGGTGCAGCTGCGCAGCTTAGCGGGAATGTTGTTCTTCATTCTCCCCCCACGAGATGTCATTTACACATATCATGAACAATAAGGGACCCAGCATTGTGGTAAGCCACTGCACAATGGCCTCCATTTACACAATCTTCTACCACCACACTGTGTTTCCTACCACTTAAGCCAATTTTGGATCCATCTTGCCAAGTTACCCTAGATCCTGTGTGCTTTTACCTTCAAAGCACATTTCATTGAAACACTTTCATATGCACATCAGAACACTTTCCTTGACCTTCAGTCCGGGTTAAGACTTGTACCTGGAGTCTTTGGCTTGGACACAGGGTCTCTACATTGTATTTAAGGAGCAATGTATAAGGTGACAAAGCCCTTGAACACAAACTACACTAATTTGAGTTTCCAGCATTCATTCCCTTCATAAATTCTGCTGCCTGTTGCTAACCTGGCAGGTTGTAATACAGTTAGTATCTCTGCCTTTTGTTCTTAGGATTGCAATTGCCAAATGGAAAAATGGAAAGTGTGCATTGTGTGGTTCTTTATACAAAGTAGCTGGTAACAGGCTGGTAAGACAATTGAAGGCAGTTACAATGTCTCAGCATCTTTACTGGTGAATACATAAGTGAGTGCACACTGAGTCTACCCTGACTCATCTAGGGACCACCATTGAAAGAAGTTGAAGAATGATAGCAAGACATTTACATTTTTGATTTCTTTAATATAGAAATAGTCTACTAGAAAGTTTATTTCAAATAACACACCCTTTAATTTTTTTCAGTACACAGTTTGATTGACAGTCTGGAGATCTGTTGAGCAGGGGAGCTGGAGGATAAAGTTGGACCTGAACTGATTGCAGCTAGATCTAGAGAGATGTGGGCAGCAGAGTGCGGGGATCAGGGGATGATAAGAGGTATCAGCAAGTGATGGAAATACTCAAATGGTCTGACATTGTCTGTGGAGAAAAGAAAGGAGTTAGTGTTTCAGATTGATGACTCGTTTTTTTTCTGAACCAAAAACTTTAAAAATGGTAACAGGTTTAAAACATGTACAGTTAAAAGGAAATAAGGAAAAGGCAGATAGGAACAAAAGGGAAGGTCTAAGGAATACAGGAGAGAATGAATAACAAAAGAGATGATGGTGCAATGGGGTCTCAATGGCACAAGTAAAGAAAACTGAATGTGTCACAGGCAGAGACCATTGTGCACATTGGTACCAATGACTTAGGTAGAAAAAAGGATGAGGTCCTGCAGAATGAATATAGAGAGTTAAGCAGGTGGTTCAAATGCAGGAACTTGAGGGTATTAATCTTTGGATACTCCTGGTGCCACATGCTAGTGAGAGTAAGAATAGGAGGATAGGACAGGTGAATGCATAGCTGAGGAGCTGTTACAGGGGACAGGGATTTAGATTTTTGGATCATTGGGATCTCTTCTGCGACAGAAGTGACCTGTACAAGAGGGACAGGTTACATCTGAACTGTAGGGGGACCAATATCCTGGTGGGAGATTTGTTAGAATTACTTGGGAAGGTTTAAACTAGTCTGGCAGGGGTTTGGACCCTAAGCAGTTATTGCGAAGTTGGGTAGAGTACTTGTGCATTTGGAGACAGGAAGTTAGAATTTAGTGTTAGTAAAATGCTAGGGGGGAAAGCAGTGTGTGGTCACTTTAATAGATGATGTGCTTTTTCAATGCTTAGAGATTTAAAAAGAACGTCTGTGAGCAGCTTGAAAGTTTGCAAAAGCACAGAGAGCACCCAAATTGAAACATTTGTATCAAAAGGCCATACAGTTAGCAGGCCAAGCAGCAGTTTTGTTTTGCTATCAAGACAACAAGTTTTGAATTTAGCCAATCAATTTGAACCAGGCACTTAGGTACCAAAGACTAATTAAATTTAAATCTGATGGTTTTGACAACATTGGAGCAACCCTATTGTAAGAAATTCAAAATGTCATCAAGGGTATAAAAGAAGACGGCAGTTGGACCAAGACAGGAGAGCGAACTGCCATCTGCCAGAGTTAACAGCTCTTAGCTCTCAAGACAGAATCGCTGGCTGTCACGATCTTCTCAAGTTTTAGAGAAAGTGCCATCTAAATCAAAGGTGCCTACAGCACAACTAGTTAAGCTTCCTGACAGAAGAGTCAGCAAGAATGCGTTCCTGACAGAACATTTGAACGAAAAGGCACAGAACATTCTGGAAGACACGTAACCTGGCTGTAATTTTGAGAGACTAAAGTCTTTTTTTTATTTAATATAAGTGGAGCTTGTATTTATTGGAACAGCATACCATTAGTATCTTGTTTTATTCAGGAATAGTTAGTAGTTAGAAGGGATTTATTCAGTTTGTTAATAATTTAATTAATTTGCTCACTGTTAGAGTTTGCTAAATAAATTGTTATTTGCTGATTGTAAAGTGAGTGTCAGTTATTTGATTTATTTAGCCACCAGAAGTTGCTGAAAGGCAAGTCACACCACTTTTCACACTTCTTTTGCAGATTATAGGGCGAGGTGCTCCTCTTTGGGTGTTTCGAGACAAGAGAGAATGTTGACTTTGGAACAGAAGTAAAGAGAACAAGTTAAATAGACAAGGCAGGCAACAGCACAGTAGAGAATGAGGGAAGAATGATGAATTAAAATGCATTTATTTCAATTTAAGAGGCCGGACAGGTAAGGTGGATGAACTCAGGGCATGGATGACTACATGGGACTGGGATGTCATAGCTATTACAGAAACATGGCTTAGGGAGGGACAGGACTGGCAGCTCAATGTTCCAGGGTATAGATGGTATAGAAAAGGATAGAAAGGGAGGAAGGAGAGGAAGGGAAGTGGTGTTTTTGATTAGGGAAAACATTACGGCAGTACTTAGACAGGATATCATCTAGGGTAGTTATGTGCGTGGAACTGATAAATAAGAAGGCATGATCCCTTTGATGGGATTGTACTATAGTCCCCACAATAATCAGCAGGAAATTGAGGAGCATATATGTGGGGAGATCGCAGATCGCTGTAAGAATAATAGGGTTGTAATGGGAGGGGATTTTAACTTTCCAACCATAGACTGGGACTGCGATAGTGTTAAGGGCTTGGATGGAGAGGAATTTATTAAGTGTGCTCAAGAAAACTTTCTCCGACAATATGTAGATGGCCCTACCAGAGAAGGGGCAGAACTTGACCTCCTCTTGGGAAATAAGGCAGGGCAAATGACTGAGGTGTTAGTGGGGGAGCACTTTGGGACTAGTGACGATAATTTTATCAGTTTTAAAATAATTATGGAAAAGGGTAGGCCTGGTCCCCAAGTTAAATTTCTAAATTGGGCCAAGACCAATTTTGATAGCATTAGACAGGAAGTTGGAAAAGTTGACTGGGAGAGGCTGTTCGCTGATAAATGGACATCTGGCAAGTGGAGGTTTTCAAAAGTGAGATAACGAGAGTTCAGGAACAGTATGTTCCTGCAAGTGTGAAGAGCAACGTTGGTAAGAGTGGGGAACACTGGATGGCTAAAGATATTGAGGCTCTGGTCAAGAAATAGGAAGTATATGTCAGGTGAAAACAACTGGGATCAAGTGAATCCCTTGAGGAGTACAGGGTGTGTAGGAGTACACTTCAGAGAGGGAAATCAGAAGGATTTCATGAAGTAGCTTTCTCAGATTAGTTTAAGAAGAATCGAAAGAGATTCTATAAGTATATTAACGGCAAAGGTGTAACTAAGGAAAGAATGGCTCCCCTTAAAGATCTATAATGCCATCTATATGTGGAACCACAGGAGATGGGTGAGATCCTAAACAAATATTTTGCATCAGTATTAACTGTGGAGAAAGACATGGAAGCTGTGGAATTTGGGAAAATAAATGGTGATGTCCTGAAAAGAGTCCACATTACAGAAGAGGACGTGCTGCCGGTCTTAAATGACATAAAGGTAGATAAATCCTTGGGACCTGATCAAGTGTATCCTAGGACATTGAGAGAAGCTAGGGAAGAAATTGCGAGATCCCTAGCAGAAATAATTGTATCACTGATAACCACGGGTGAGGTGCCAGAGGACTGGAGGGTAGCTAATGTTGTGCCATTATTTAAGAAAGGCTGCAAGGAAAAACCAGGGAACCACAGACTGGTGAGCTGGTCATTAATATTTGGTCTGTTTTTGGAGGAGATTCTGAGAGACGAGATCTACATGCATTTGGACAGGCAAGGACTGATTAGGGAGGCCAGCATGGCCTTGTGCATAGGAAATCATGTCTCACAAACTTGATTAAATTTTTTGAAGCAATGACCAAAAAGATAGATGAATTGTCTACATGGACTTTAGTAAGGCTATATCACATGGGATCCAGGGAGAGCTAGCCAATTAGATAGCAAATTGGCTTGAAAGTAGGCGAAGGAGGGTGGTGGTAGAAAGTTGTTGTTCAGACTGGAGGTCTGTTACCAGTGGTGTAGCACAGGATCAGTGCGGGATCCATGTTGTTCCTTATTTTTGTAAACGATTTGATGTAATATAGGAGGCATGGTTAGTATGATTGCTGATGACAGAAAAATTATGTGGTTTAGTGCACAGTGAAGAAGGTTATCTAAGTGTACACAGCATCTTGATCAACTGGGCCAGTGGGCTGAGGAGTGGCAGATGGTATTTAATTTAGCTAAATGTGAAGTGTTGTATTTTGGCACAACAAACCAGAGCAGGACTTATGCAGTTAATGGGAGGGCCCTGGGACTGTTGTTGAACAGAGAGACCTGGGGCTGCAGGTACATAGTTCCTTGAAAATGGCACCACAAGTAGACAGAGTGTTGAAGAAGGTGTTTGGCCTTCATCAATCAGAGCATTAAGTACAGGAGATGGAATGTCACGTTATGGCTGTACAAGACATTGGTAAGGCCACATTTGGAATACTGTATGCAATTCTGGTTGCAATTCTACAGGAATTATGTTATTAAACTAGAAGTTCATACAGAAAAGATTTACAAGGATATTACTGAGACTGGAGGGCTTGAGTTTTCAGGATAGGTTGGATAGGCTGGGACATTTTCCCTGGAGTGTAGGTGGTTGAGGAATGACTTTATAGAGGCTTATAAAATCATAAGGGGCATAGATAAGCTGAATAGCCCAGGTCTTGTTGGTTACATACACTGGTGCTACCAAATACAGTGTGAAGGGTTATGACTGTTTGTGGATGTGGTGCCAAGTAAGCTGCTTGTGTGTTGTGGGAGCTGCACCCACCCAGACAAGTGGGAAGTATTCCATCACACTTCTGACTTGAGTCTTGTAAATGGTGGACAAATTTTGGGGAGTCAGGAAGTGAGTTATTTGCTGCAGTATCCCTAGCCTCTGACCTCTATCTATTGTAGTCATTGTACTTATATTGCTGGTCCAATTCAGTTTTTGGTCAATGGTATCCCACAGGATGTTGACAGTGGGAGAATGTGATGGTAATGCTATTGAATGTCAAAGGGCAATGGTTCGATTGTCTCTTATTGGACATGGTAATTCCTTGCTATTTGTGTAGTGTGGCTATAACTTGCCACTTGTCAGCCCAAGCCGGGATATTGTCCAGGTCTTGTTGCATTTGGACATGAATTGCTTCAGAATCTGAGGAATCATGAATGGTGCTGAACATTGTACAATCATCAGCAAGCATCCCTACTTCTGACGTCATGAGGAAGTGAAGGTCTTCTATTGATGAGGCTGCTAAAGATGGCTGGGCTAACACCTGCATGCAGCCCAGACTTCCCACTGATGATCAAAAGCCTCTGTTTCTCCTTGATATATAATGACATTTACCGACATCTGCTTCTACCTTACATATGGCAATTCTGGTAAGGACAATCAATTAACACCCCTGGTGGGATGGGGGTACAAGGTTGGGTGGAGGTAATCCTGATTCATAAAGCAAACCTGGAATTGGGATGGATCTTGGAGCATTGCCATAGGGTGGAACAGTGGCTCAGTGGCTCAGTGGCTCGCACTGATGCCTCACAGTACCAGGAACCTGGGTTCAATTCCAGCCTTGGGTGACTGTCTGTGTGGATTTGGTGCATTATTTCTCTGTCTCTGTGGGTCTCCCACAGTCCAAATGGGTGCAGGTTAGGTGGATTGGCTATACTAAATTGTCCATGCTGACCAGGGAAGTGTAAGTTAGGTGGATTAGCCATTGCATTAGGATTATAGGTTGGGGGGTAAGTCTGGGTGAGATTATCTTCTGAGAGATGGTGTGAACTTGTTGGGCTGAAGGGCCAGTTTCCACTCTGTGGGGATTGTGTTTTTTTTTTAATTCTCCCTAATGTGTTAAAAATTAAAATAATCAGTGAAAGGCAGCATAGCAAAACATTATTGAACACTACTGGAAGGAATGGGAAAGATGCGATGTTCCTGAAGAGGAAGTCGAGAAAGCTGTGCCAGAGCAGTTGCTGTGTGCCTCCTAGTGTGTGATGAAGGAATAACAAGAAGAGAAAGTGGGGAATCATGTCATCTACCTAAACTCTCAGCTGCACAATGGGAACTGGAGCGTCAACACCAAAGGGAGCAAAAACTTAACACAGATGTTACATGTTAATTTGCATCATGGATAAGCTGCTTAACTAGCACTCCAACAAGCATTGAAAAATTACAGAGGTTGAATATTAAGAGCTCAGTATCACCGTATAAGTGAAAAAAATCCAATGTTTGGAATCTGATACCTCCTTGCTTCTCTGTATTATGGACTTAAGTTTAAACAATAATTGTGTTAGAAGGCATTTACGTACACCATTCCAAATACACAAGTTCCAAATATTAACTTTTCCAGTAAAAATACAAAAATTCAACTCTTTTATACAAAAGAATCCTCAGCCTTTCTTGTATTTATCACATATTGTAAACAAAGCATTTAGCTTCTCAGAAATTGTACATGCAAAATATGTTAAACAATGAAATTGATTGTAAAAGGATACTGAATGCAGTTAGACATTAATAGGTGGTCAATTGAACTGATTAATATATGAAATTAATTCAAAGGACAATTGTACCCCAAAAATTATCCAAATATTTTTTATGAAGTTCTCTATGGTGGGCATGCTGCTTTTATCCAAGATAAATAAATATCTCATAATTTATTCGATACTGGAAATATTATCTTGTAAGTTATTTCCTGTTCGAAGATTACCAGTAATCATTAAAGTATTACTGGATTAGATTTTATAGTCAGATGGCTTTTGCAGATGATCTCACAGGAAACTGCCAATAAAGGTCTGACACTCTACGATGTGGCTTCCCACTTTCCTGATGGTAGTTTGAATCTGGTGTTAATTCAAGAAGATAGCTGAATGTACAACCACACTGAGGACTTCGCACAGATTACAAAGAAGGGAGTAAAATGCACAGTTACCCTTCCCTTTAAAATATATTTCACAGGGAGTGAAATAAACGATTGAGTCATTCACATAGGAGATTATTATTACCTGAAATACTGGAAACAAATTTTTAAAAATGTTATTTTAAAACTGTAGATTTTTAAAAATCATAACGTAGAGATTTAACATTTAACAAATATAAAATTGAGTTACCAAGGTGTAGAGCTGGCCAAGCAACATCAGAGA
The DNA here is from genome assembly GCF_021869965.1 of Rhincodon typus. Taxonomy (NCBI): domain Eukaryota; kingdom Metazoa; phylum Chordata; class Chondrichthyes; order Orectolobiformes; family Rhincodontidae; genus Rhincodon; species Rhincodon typus. The sequence continues at coordinate 65,865,499 of NC_063334.1, forward strand.
AGCAGGAAGGCTGACGTTTCGGGCCTAGAACCTTCTTCAGAAATGGGGGAGGGGAAGGGGGTTCTGAAATAAATAGGGAGAGAGAGGGAGGCAGATAGAAGATGGATAGAGAAGAAGATAGGTGGAGAGGAGACAGACAGGTCAAAGAGGGGGGGATGGAGCCAGTAAAGGTGAGTGTAGGTGGGGAGGTGGGGAGGAGATAGGTCAATCCAGGGAGGACGGACAGGTCAAGGGGGCGGGATGAGGTTAGTAGGTAGGAGATGGGGGTGGGGCTTGAGGTGGGAGGAGGGGATGGGGGGAGGAAGGACAGGTTAGGGAGGCGGGGACGAGCTGGGCTGGTTTTGGGATGTGGTAGAGAGAGGGGAGATTTTGAAGCTTGTGAAGTCCACATTGATACCATTGGGCTGCAGGGTTCCCAAGTGGAATATGAGTTGCTGTTCCTGCAACCTTCGGGTAGCATCGTTGTGGCACTGCAGGAGGCCCAGGATGGACATGTCATCTGAGGAATGGGAGGGGGAGTTGAAATGGTTCG
>NC_063334.1:65866130-65869764 GCF_021869965.1 Rhincodon typus
TTCTCGACCACTGAGAGGGGGAATTTGCGGTCCTTGAAAAATGAGGACATCTGAGATGTACGGTAGTGGAATGCCTCATCCTGGGAGAAGATGCGGCGGAGGTGAAGGAATTGGGAATAGGGGATGGCATTTTTGTAGGAAGGTGGGTGGGAGAAGGTGTATTCTAGGTAGCTGTGGGAGTCGGTGGGCTTGAAATGGATATTGGTTTCCATGGTGGGGTCGTGATCAAGGGGGTGGTAGGAGGAGGCGTCGGAGAGTGGGCGCCTGGCCTCGGCGGTGTAGAGGTCAGTGCGCCATACTACAACTGCGTCTCCCTTATCCGTGGGTTTTATGGTGAGGTTGGGATTGGAGCGGAGGGCTGCACGTTCCGTGGGTTAGAGGTTGGAGTGGATGAGAGGGGTGGAGAGGTTGAGGCGATTGATTGAGTGTTGTCGGAGCTGCACCCATCCAGACAAGTGCTTTTATAGTGAGTTCAATATTATTATTAGTGAGTCCTCATCAGTTCAATGAGTCCTAACTGAATGTATACATGGGAGGATTTCAATGGCGGTAGGAAATGGCCTATTGATAATAGCGCTAGACTTTTAATCCGGAGACCTAGGTAATGTTGCTGGGACCTGGGTTCACAATCCTGCCACGGTGGAATTTCAATTCAATAAAAAAGCTGGATTGAGAGTCTAATGACAACAAGGTGCAGAGCTGGATGAACACAGCAGGCCAAGCAGCATCATAGGAGCAGAAGGGTCGAGGCCCGAAACGTCAGCCTTTCTGCTCCTATGATGCTGCTTGGCCTGCTGTGTTCATCCAGCTCCGCACCTTGTTGTCTCGGATTCTCCAGCATCTGCAGTTCCTACTATCTTTGAGAGTCTAATGATAACTGTGAAACCATTGTTGATTGCTGGGAAAACCTAACTTGCTCATGAATGCTTTTTGGGGAAGGAAACTGCCATCCTCACCTGATCTGGCCTACACGGGACTCAAATGGACTTCTGGACAATTAGGGGAGGGTAATAAGTGCTGGCCAAGTCAGAGATGCCCATATCCTGTGAATGAATTAAAATCAAGGTGAAGGGTGTGTACTCGGTTTGTATTACTGCACATCCCTTATTCAAATCCCTTGGAATAGACACAGAATGTCTGCAAACGATCAAAGATAGCAACTTGAGGGGAATGTGCAGGATCTGCATTTCTTGCCCCATTAGTAAGGCAATCAACTCAGGTAAATAATGACAAAAATATGGAGAAGAGTTTAAATTTATCAGCTCAGGCACCATTTCATTCCTGATCAGAATATCCACCTGGGTTGGGGGATGGATGGATTGCTCACTTTGAGAATGGAAAATCCAGATGTTGCAATGATCCACAAGTAAGCAATAGTCCTGCAATGTCTCAGAGCAGAAGGGCAATGATTATTCAAACAGCTGATGGAAGGCACATCAGTGTTTGTTATGGAGATAAGTGTTCATGAAAAAATAGTTTGGGCTAAGGAAAAGTGCCATGATTAAACGATACATATTACAGGAAAGACGCCGGGGAAATGGTGTGCCCACTAAATAGTAAGGGCCAGCTTGATGCCAAATGGTCTCTACATGTAGATTCGGGACACTAATCCATGGTTTAATTTGTGACAAATTATTTGAAAATGTTTCACGCATGAATTAAAGAATGCCTCCTTATGGAGGATAATGATTTTACCATGGAAAAAGTTATGGCTTTGGCAGTCTGTGTTTTAATTCAGAAAGATTCCACAGAAATGTATCCTCAACCTTGCAATTGTCGGCAAAACCTGCCCAACTAGTACAAGGATTAATGAAAAAGAGACCTCAATAGTCTCATTAACACATGGTCCATCGTAGTCCGACATGGTCAAAGCTGTACTTGAATTGCAGAAGTGGCCATCGATTCATGACATCATACTGAACTCAAGGGAAAAAGTGTAATTCATGCCTAAAATAAAAGTCTAAGTGAAGAGGACTGTATCAGTTCAACACACATGGGAAAACCTTGGTAAGAGTGAGTTGTGGCATATGTTTACTATCATGAATGGTTTAAACACCAGATCATTGTCAGTGCGATTGCAGGTATCTCAGTACCGCTTCTCATTGAAGTTACTATGAAAGTATCCGTTTTAAGTGACAAATTCTATCATCACGATTTTTCACGACTTTCTCTCACTCCTGTTCTAGATGCTCTTCAAAATTACAATGTTGCCATTATATGGTTTTGGGAAATATCACAATCTCAATGATTCCTTAGACATGTTCATCAGAAGCAGAAGCATTATGTGGGTAAACGTTTTTGATAGACTTGGATCAAATATCCACTGAAATACATACGTGATTGGACCAGGCTTCACGTGCTTTAACCTGACTTATTGGCTTGCTTTTGAGAGATTAGGGGGCATGGTCCTGCCCCTCACACAGATACTTCAACTTTGTCAGATTTGTAAAACGAGACATTTGCCATTTGCAATCCATGTTAAAGTGTATCAGAAGCTGAAAAGATTAGAAACACACAGTATCATTCAGTGAAATGACTTTTCTCTGTGGGCATTAAATCTATTAATTGTGCAATGCAAAGATGGCAAGCTTAGACTTTGAATTGGCCTTGCTGCAGTCAAAAAAAGCTATCATTTCCTGACAGGCACCTACTTCTGATCATCCAAGAACCATCAACATAATTTCATGACTTCAAATTTTTCACAATGCTTGACACATGATGGAATGAAAGAGATACCAGTTTAAGACTGAGATGAGGGGTAATTTCTTCTCTGAGGATTGAGAGTCTTTGGGGCTCCCTTCTACAACGAGCTGCGTGGACACAGTCCTTGTGCATATTTAAGGCTGAGATGGATAGATTCTTAATCAGTAGGAGAATCAAGAGTTACAGGGAAAAGGCAGGAAAGTGGAAGTGAGGAATGTCAGATCAGTCGTGATTCAATTGAATGGTGGAGCAGGTTTGAGCAGCTGAACAACCTACTCCTGTTCCTATTTTTTTGTGGTCTTATGATCGAACTATCTCCAGATACCTCTGATGAAGGAAAGTTGATAGCATACAGTCAATAAATGTGGAACTGTGGCTGAACAACCTACTCCTGTTCCTATTTTTTTGTGGTCTTATGATCGAACTATCTCCAGATACCTCTGATGAAGCAAAGTTGATAGCGTACAGTCAATAAATGTGGAACTGGGAAAGCACAGCAGGTCAGACAGCACCTGAGGAGCAGGAAAGTCAATGCTTTGGGCCGAAACCCTTTGTCAGGACTGGGGAGGGGGAGGGGAGCCCAGAAATAAATAAGGGTAGGTTAATGGGGCTGGGGGAGTGTAAGTTAGAATGAGATAAGTGGATGCAGGTAGGGTATTACTGTGATTGGTCAGTGAGAAGGGTGGAGTGGATAGGTGAGTAGTATGATGGACAGATTGGGGGGTGGAGAGATTTTGAAGCTGATGATGCAGGCAGTGGGTTATTATGGTTGGTCAGTGGGAAGGGTGTAGTGTACAGGTGAGTTAAAAGATGGATAGGTTGAGGGAGGAGAGATTTTGAAGCTGGTGAAGTCAATATTCAGGCCAAGACAACAAGGTGCAGGCCTGGATGAACACAGCAGGCCAAGCAGCATCATAGGAGCAGAGAGGCT
>NC_063334.1:65904764-66004989 GCF_021869965.1 Rhincodon typus
AGGGTCTAGGCCCGAAACGTCAGCCTCTCTGCTCCTATGATGCTGCTCGGCCTGCTGTGTTCATCCAGCCCTGCACCTTGTTGTCTCGGATTCTCCAGCATCTGCAGTTCCTACTATCTCTAACAATGTAAGGTCCAGTTCTTAAAAGTAAGTAAATCATGCCCATTTTATTTTCTTTTGAACCTAATTTGAACAAATTCAGTACTTAAAGTCATAATACTGTTGGCTTAAACTCAATAATTAAAATTGCTTTTAAACTATTTATACATTTTATAGTTCTGGAAACTTTACCGTATCCCATCCTGGATTTGAACCCCAAGACTCTGACTGCGGTTCTGAATGAGGAAGAAAGCTATTATCAGATTGGGCCTGCTGAATACTGCATCGACTTCTTTATGCTTTCTGTGACCATTGCATTTGCAACACAGTTAGAGCAGGTTGGTGAAAGTACTAGTCTTAAGTTAGGATTAGTAATGTTAATCATGTAGCAATACTGGTGAAACATGTGCTTCATTATGCGTGTTGGCTAATGTAATTACTCCTTCATGGTGAAGTCTTCAGAATTAGTTTAATTAAACTTTTCATCACTTGGTCTGCAGCCTGTGGTTCATTACTAATATTCATATGTTTTGAACAAAGACAAATTTACAATTTTAAGACCAGACTGTTGAGCCAGGTTCTTCAATAATGTGGAAACAGTCACACCTTCTTCATTTGATGAATGTAATGGGATAGTAGTTCAACAAAATGCATGAATTATATATTGTTGTTTACTGCCAAGCTCAAAGGAAGTCCTTATGACTGCTCACAGTGCAACCATAATGGGTCTTAAAATGATACCACCCACTGATGGATATATTTCAGGAGGTTGCTGATTATATCTGATTTTTACAGTTGAAGTTTTGGTCCTGAAGTTACTGCTCCAAAAGTTTGTTTGTAATTTTTATGTGTGCCAACAAAACTGGCTTTGATGAAATTTAATCTCGAGTGTAACTTTGTACTATTCTCAGTTAATTCCAAGTACAATAAAGCTTCCAGAGGAGAGACCTGAATTTTTCTTTTACTACACTTTGCTGGGAAATGATGTCACCAATGATCCTTTCATTGATCTGATGAACCCGAACTTTGCACCTGAACGAGCTTCAGTGAGGATTCGGAGTAGACTAGACGTTCTCCAGCTATTCTTATCTTCCCAACCAAATCTCCAGGTATTTTAATATTATGCACTTAAATTCATTTGGTACAATATTCAGTTGCTTGTTAGAGTGGGAAGAGGGGAGGAAAGAGATGGTGATGATGAAGATTATTTGCCTAAAGTGAAGGAAAAAACAAGTGATACATGTAAGTTGAATTAGCAAAAGCAAACGTTGTTAGCCACAGAGCATAATAAATCCTGTTCCTGAGCAGACTGGTCCATTTGTATTTATAGGGTTGTTTTAATGAATTGATCTATAATAGAAAAAGTGAAAAGAAAGTATATTTGCAACCAAATACGTATTAAGCACAGAATGTGAATAAACAAAGTGATATTCTTTTACAAGACACATTTGCAGCCTATCCCTAATTGCCCTTGAGAGGGTGAGCTGACTTCTTGGATTACTGCAGTGCATGTCATGTTGTTAAATCCACAGTGCTGATAGAAAGGTAGTTCCAAGATCTTGACTCAGTGATAGTTAAGAAACAGCAGTATTGTTCCAAGTAAGGATGATGTGGCTTAGAGAAAATTTACACGTGCAGGTATTCCATACATCTGCTGCTGTAGTCCTTTTGAATGGTAGCGATTGCACAAAGATACAGTGCAAGGAAGCTTGGTGATTATAGCTGTACATCATATAGATGGTGCACACTGATTCCAAAGATGCCAAGATGGCAGCGGAATAGGACACTTCACCCAGGGCTCATCTGCTCCACCTGTTTCTTTTTCTTTTTTTTCCTCTTTTGTGTCTTGAATCCTTTCTTTCTTCTTGGCAATGTTCTGACCACCTGGCCTCAGCACGGACTTGGACTTCTGGCCTCAGCGTGGACTCGGACTTAGCACTCACCTGGTGTGGCGGTCTTTCGTTGGCTCAGCGTGGCAATCATGGGGCCGGTTACCGTTGACTATAAACTGAACTGGTCTAGCCATATAAATGCAGTAACAATAAGGGCAGGTCAAAGTCTAGGAATACTGCAGCAAATAACTCATCTCCTGGCTCCCGAAAACCTGTTCATTGTATACACGGCATAAGTGAGGAGTGTGATGGAATACTCCCCACTTCCCTGGATGGGTGCAGCTCCAACAACGGTCAAGAAGCTTGACACCATCCAGGGCAAAGCAGCCGAGTTGACTGGCACCATATCCACTCCTTCTACCATTGAGGTACAGTAGCAACATTGTGTATCACCTAAAAGATGCACGAAGAAATTCACCGAAGATCCTTAGGCAGTATCTTTCAAATCTACAACCTCAACCATTTATAAGGGCAAGGGCAGCAGATACATGAGCATACTAGCAACCGTAAATTCCCCTCTAAGCCACTCATCATCCTCACTTGGAAATATATCTCAGTGGAATTCTTTCCCTAACAGTATTGTGGAACTACCTACAGCACATGGATTGCGCAGTTCAAGAAAAAAGTAAAAGAAACCAAGTGAAATGTTCAAAACTCTAGCTAATCTGTTACAACAAGCAGATGATATCTTTTATATTAAAACACCTGTTAGGGATCAACCCAAAATGTGGATCCATATGGGGCAAATCCGACTGATGCCATAATATGGAAAAATTCTATTCCTGGTGATGCTAGCAGTCATTTTTAAGATAATCAATGCCATTTAATATCAGGTCCAAGTATAATCCATAAGCCATGTGCCATATCCTTGAGGTCTTCCAAGTATGGTAAAGTTAATTGTATGTGCTTGGAATACCACATTATACTTGTAGTAATTGCAATTTAAGAAGGCAACTCACCACCATCTTCTCATGGGCAACGAGGGACAGGCAATAAAAGCTGGCCTAGCAACACACATGCCCCACATTCCATCGTTAAATTAAAAAGAAAAATCATTATCACGTATAGCCATTGTCAGTTTGTCCTGGCCTGTCTGTCTTGTTTCACTACTGCCCTGGCTTCTTCAGTATCCTGATCAACGGCATTGTCTCCTTCAGTATCTTTATCAGATTGTTTTACTCTTTCCTTGTATCAGGAGTTAGATAGGTGGTCCAATGCCCCTACTTCTAGATTTTCACTCCTGTTGTTGAGTTATGTTTTATTCTGGGGACTTTGTCTGATGAGTACCGGGGTGCTCCTCCTGAGCAGTCCAGACAATGAAAATGATCTTCAGAAGACCAGTTGTCTACTCACTGATAGCCCTATGGGCATCAATCTGATGGTTTTACACTGGAATCATTAGTCACAGTCCAGCCCTGGAGATGATATTGGTGCAGACAGACATTCTGGGAATCTGGGAGTTTGGTATGTTGTGACAGCTCACTGAATAGCAGGTGTACAACTACAGGAATTGTTGTCTGTGGTAACAAATGCACTAACCATTGAGGGAGTATCATCTGTTGAGGAACCTGGTTGTTTCATGCCTGGGAGTTCCCAGTGCCACATGTGCAATCTGGCTCCTGGCATCTGAGGGAACCCAACAATGGCAGCAAATCTGACAGTTCTGGCACCTACCTGTTCTGGTTCCATGGTAAACAGGACCAACTGTACTGATTTTCTGTAAGAGGACTCGTGAACTCCTGATTGTTCTTGTGGGTTGATTTGGAGATACCACATGTCCCTGGCAGAGCCAGGAATGGAGTCAGTGGCTAGGAAGTTCAATAATTAAAACAGAATTGTGGATACTGAAGATCTGAAACAAAAACAGAAATTGCTGGAGAAATGCAACCGGTCTGCAGCACCAGTGGAGAGAAAGCCAAGTTAACGTTTCAAGTCCAGTGACCCTTCTTCAGAATTTCAAGACATCAGCATCACTCTAATCTTCAGCACTGCTATAATAACATTTCCTCCCAAGCCAATCATTTACAGATCTGCCTGGAGGTGGTAGCATATGTAGATAGCATTCTCTAGTCATGTGAAGATGCCTGCAATACTGCCTCTCACTCATCTGCAGGTAGCTGGACACATTGTGTGCACTCTTTCAAAGTAATTCAATGTCATTGAAGAGTCTGGTTCCACTCCATGCAATGCTTGCGGTTCCACAGATGCAGCGCCCTGAGTGTCTTGTCTCTGATTCTGTGGTCCTTGCTTTCTCTTCTTCATTTCCTTCTTCCTATCAATGCTGAGTCAGCTGTTTGGTAAGGTAAATAAAACATGTGACATGGATGTACTGATATGTGAAGAAAAATAAGTGTGAGATCAAAGTTTTCCATTTGAGATCTTGATATGATCGGTCTGACTTCTGATTTCTATCAGGCTGCTAATGTATGAGGTAAAAACATGCCCTACTGCCACCTCAGTGCATCATCTGTGACTTGTGACTGGTGTTCTCATTCCTAATTCTGCCAAGTGCAAGCTAAGTGTCTACTTTCTCTTGATATTGCTTTCTACACATATGCCAATTAGCACAATGTTACTGTTTCTACTCTGCATTATCTCTGCATCTTGCAACATGCAGCCTACATAAGTTTTATCACCACGTCTATAACTCTGGTATGCAAGAGCCTCTCAATTGTCATGCATGGTTCATTGCACTATAACCCCTCTCAGCACCATTAGCACTGAAGGTGATTGAGAGATGCTGTTATTGTCAAAGGTTCACATGTAATAGTACATGGTTGGGAAATGACTCTTTGCGGCTTTAAGATCCTACTTGACTTGACTGTGCAGTGATGTTTTTCTTTCCCCTCCCTTACATTCAACTTAGCTTACTACATGTACACTTAATCTAAAGTTCAAGTGAAAAAGTTGCCTCAGTTAGGTGTGGTTTATCTATGCAGTAAGACATACAAACGGTTCTGTGGCTCCTCAGTTCTGCACTGCACAGTCTTTCAGAGTAATTATCCTGGAAAACACTGTTGGAAAGCATGATTGTAGTTAAATTTACTTTGAAGTCTTTCATCCTGTACCTTCTACCTCCCCATAAAACTTACTGACCTCCTCCTCTCATCTGCGAGTGAAGGTTCATGAAGGCAGCTCATCACCATCTCCTCAAGGGTGACTAGAATGAGCAATAAATACTGGCGCAGCTAGTGTTGCCCACGTCCCACAGTGATTTTTTTAAAAAATCCATCCTATCTGTCCTTTCTCAGTCTCCCCCATGACTATTGTCTCTTTTACTATCTCCCATGATTTGTGCAGTTCGTCTGATTTACAGTCCCAATGAGGTCTCCATGTCTAGCCTTATCCTTGCAACTCCCCCTTATATAGTTCCACTATTTTCTCTCTCTGCCCCAAGCGAGGCAGCCATGCACACCTGATTAGCCCATTGTGTTTTCCACCATTAATATTTAGCTCCAGCCCTTCATTATCCCTGTTGTTGCTATGATTAGAACTGACCCTTTGCATCCCAGTGTGCTCCATCCATTCCCTATGATTTTTCCAGTGCCCTCAACAACCATGCCTAGCTTTCCTTTGCAACCAGCCCATCTTTCTGTCTACCCTTTCAGGTAATTCCTTTTTTAGTTTGCACCCCACATCTCTTCTCCAGTCATATTTGCTGGAATCAGCCACTGCCATGCAAATTTGACTCATACCATCCCTGCTTTTATACTTAATTCTCCTCGCAATAATCAGTAACAGTCAAATAGCTTTTCTAATTACTTGGTGCACTTGCATCATGCCCTTTTGCAATTCATGTGTTTGGACACTCATCTTTCTGCGTCGCTGAGCTTTATGATTTGTCATAATTTAGATGCTTTGCTTTTTTGCTGTTATTCTTGCTGAAGTGGTCAGTTTATCACATTATACTCCACTTGTTAGACCTTTGCCTATTCATTAACTTATCTATGTCCCTTCATAGTTTACATATGTCCTCTTCCCAACTTGCTTTGCTGCGTATCTTGGGGTTGACAGCAAATTGATAGCCTCCACAGATGTTGAAAGTGAAGGATTCAGAGCTGTCCTGCACAGTCTTGAATTTTCCTCCTGATTTTAGCAGAGAAGTAGAAATTGGCAAGTTGATTTGCAGGCAGGCAGCACCCCAAGCCATTGACTGACCAAATCCATGTCCCTGGCTTGGAATTGGAGGCTGCCCTTGACTTACTCTGCCAGGGCCCACTGACTAAAGGCTATCTTCCTTGACTTGACTGAGGACTGCTGACAAAGATGGCAACTTTCCTGGCTTTGTGTCTATGCTAAATAGCACACCAATACAGCAATACTGTGAGCTTAGGGACAAGGCATGGATGTGGTGAGCTCAAAAGTGAGTTAACACTAAGACAGCATGCTGCGATGCAGCCTGGTCCAGTGCATGCCCTGGATGTCTGACCCTGAGTGTCAATTATCCTTGCTGCAGCACTCCAACTATCATTGCCTTTGCACCTTGAGGTATAGCATTGTAGTACAGAAGCATACTATAAGTGGGTAGGAGACGTGCCATGAGAATTCGTAAAGATTAGCACATGTCTGGTGCCAATATCCATGGACATGGGCTGTGTATGGTCAGTGCCCATGGAGCATATTCAGAGGTACTGATGACCAACATGGAGGCTTTTTGCAGCCAACAGTGGGTTGAATACACTCAGTATCCACTCTGAATTCCAAGTCCAGAATTCTCAGTGTCTCATTTGCTTGCAGCAGATGGTATGATAGAAAGCTGCATATTAATGAGGTGAATTCTGCTGTTCTTGAGGTCATTAACAAGAAATGGCTTTAGTAGGCAACTCACTGCTGCCTAGCAAGAATTTTGTCTCCCCATCTAGTACCTCATTAAAATATGCTGTGATTATTCCTGATATCGATATAGGCCTACGCAATTGCTGAGAAACAATTTCCCTTACTGGAAAGTCTACAACTAGGGGGTGTAGCTTCAGGATAAAGATGTTAGCTAATTGGAGCTGCGACGAGGAGAAATCTCTTCACCATGCAAGTTTAGCAGTCTCTCAGAATTCTCTACACTCTGAGCTTCAAATGTATATTTGAGGCTTAGATTGAAATAGTCTTCGAAATGAATGGATTTGAAGATTTGACCATAAAATATAGTTGAGACCATGAAAGTATGCCATGGTTTTATTCTGATAGAATAGAATAGAATATCTTTTATTAACTCTGTACTCAAAACTTCTGGTTAAAGATGTTTGCAAATGATTCATCCTTTTGCATTTTCTTTCTGGATTGTACCATAATTGAAGATGGAGATGTTCAAGGACCCTCCTGTTGCTAGTTGCTGAATTGCCCATCAGCACAAGGACTGGACATGGGAGGTTACTGTTTATGGCGAATATGCTTCTTCTGTTCCCGATTGCTGAGAGTCCCTCATGGGTGCCCAGTTTTGAGCTTCTAGATCCTTTCTATTCCATTCAATACATTGGTAGTGTTACAAAACGTGCTACCTATTCAGGAGGACTATGTAATTTGTTCTTCCTACCAATGCCATCATCGACAGGAAAGAGGTCAAAGGGGACTTTCTGTCACTGTCTATTGCAGCCATTAACCAATTGATGATGGATACTGAGGTCCTCTACCCACAGTGCGTTCTGTGCCTGTACTGACCTCAGTGCAACTTACATGCGGTGTTGAGGTGCAACTGAAGGCTGACTGTAGGTGATAATCAGCAGAGGTTTCCATTTTCATTTTTGGCCTGATGCTATTTAGTATCATCAGGTCTAGAGTCAATGTTGAGGACTCCTGGGACTCTTCTTCCAGACTGTCCTCCCCATGAGACAGGACGTAGGTCAAGATGGTAATGGAAAGAACTTGGGGCATTTGTTGTACACTTTAATTTGGTGATTCTGAATGTATCAGGCTGAAGTTTGACTAGTCAGTGGGGCACTTCTGCAGATTTTGGCATTAGTCATCCAGATGTTACTGAAGAAGATTGCCTGGATTGAATATGTCTTTGTGTCTAAATCAGATGACTCAGTCACAGCCACATGACCGGTCTAGTTTTATTATTTTCCACAGTAGTTTAGTAAAACTGAGTGGCTTGTTGGGTGATTTCTGTGGGCATTTAAGCATCAGCTGTTTGTCTGGAATGACGTAAGGGTAAGGTTGGCAGATTTTTTTCCCCCCAAAGGAACACTAGTGAACAAGATGGATAAAATTTGAACAGTTAATATTTTAAAAATGGGATCTGAAATGCATAAGGTTTTGTCATGCCTCTGGATGGTGGACTGAAGTGCAAAATGAATACTCTACTTTGACTTTTCCTTTAAACTTCAGATCCATTTGTGCTGTGGTGACAGATCATTGGGCAGCACAGAGGTCTCACTTGCAGGGTTATTAAAAAGAAACCAAGAAATAGATCAGCACCCTGCAGCAGTTGAAGGAGCATTTACATTGGTGCCACCTAACAAAGCAAAGCAAAAGGACCCTCCTCTGCCACTTGAGTTGTCTCCGACTGTGGGAGTGTCAGTAACCCTTAGAAAAGAAGGAACAAAATCTCAGGTAATTACTATTTACTTTATTTCATCTATGATGCAATTTTTTTTCCATTACGTTTGCATCCAGTCACAACTTACTGTAAACCTGTAAGGATAATAATTCTTTCTTTGTGAATATTAATCATGTGGATAAAATCAGAGCTATTGTTTGTAGTTATGTTTAAAAGCTAATAGTAGGGATGTATAAAATTGTCAAAAATGCACCCATCCATCTTTTAGCAGATAAAATGTCTTATAGTTCCTCCACATCATTTGAGATTTTTGTTATAAATTCCTATTTTTACATTTGCAATGAAATTTGTCACAATGTAATCGCATTTCCTACTGATGGAGGTGCTGCAGTATCACATTTAGCACGAATGCATAATTACAGAATGGTAAACTCAACTACGATTTCTGTTTCAAACACGTACACGTTGGTGTAAGTGTTTAGAATTGTATTACAAGATTAAAAATACTTGGTCACAATAAAAAGGAGGCACCAGTACAGCTTTGCACTCCAGGTTCATTATCGTTTTACAATTCTGTTTCTTATTGGAAATCAATGAGTACCATATAAAATTATTATTCTGAAATCATTTTCTAATCTATTTCTTGTTATGATATTTAGCTTTGCTCAAGTTATCCAAGATCTGTTTCATTGAAAGGAATTGCATGCAGGGTAGCTATTTAATGACCAAACAGTAACTAGGAATTGCTTGTAAGATTAAAAATGTTTGCCTTTTAATTCTTTTGTGTTAATTAACTAATGATGAAATAAAATTCTGGAGGTGATGTAATTCTGTTTGGTATCTAATCAGCTAAATGTCAGTGATCAGTGGAGATATAAATACTGAATTTTGAATCGTTGTCTTATGTCTTAAGAGATTTTATACATTATGATTATGAACCTATATAATTTGGATGTTGGGAATTTGCCTTTTCCATTGTTGACCAAACAACATTTTTTTTAAAGCAATCTAGTCCAGGTAAAATGGAACCTGAACCTAAGTCTCCAGTGATGCAACGAATAGTTTCTCCTCAAACTGTCAAAACTTCAATTCCTGAACGAAAGCCTGAGACAGTTGATATTGCAAACATTTCTCCCGAACATAGTGATTCTCCTCCCAGCAGAGATCAGGCAACAGAAAACGAGGTGAATAGTCTGCAGGGAGAAGAAAATAAGATTCAGAAAGGTGAGTACAACTTGGCAGTGCTAGGATACATAATTTCTGTGATTGAATGAAAAATATCACAGGGCATAATTTGAAGTGATCTTTGGATATTTGCTGTGCTGTTTAGAGCTAAGATTCTCAGTTTCACAAAACATATACAGCACAGTAACAGGCCTTTTCGCTCATCCAGACGGTATTTGTGTTTGTGCCCCACTTGAGTCTAACTTCATCTAAGTTTATTGTTGGAGTCCTGTATTCACTTCTCCCATGTATGTTTGTTTAGGATATCAAAAAAAATCTAATAATGGTAGTAAATCAGGAGGTGGAGGGAGGCAGGTACTTAGTGAAATTGTAATCATGAGGGAAGTGATACTAAATAAACGGTTGGACCAGGCTGACAAGTCTTCAGGTCCGGACGGACTAAATCCGAGGTTCTTAAAGAAGGTTGCCTATGAGGTTGTGAATATATTAACTTTAACTTTCCAAAATTCTCTACAATTCAGGAAAAATTCAATTAGACTGAAAAGTAGCAAAAAAACCCCTCCATTCAAGAAGGGAGAGGCAAAAATCGTAACAGTAAAATGGTCATCTCCTTGACTGTCATGGGAAAGGTGTTAGAGTTGATTATTTAAGAGATTATAGCTGTGTACTTCGAAAAAAATGGGGTTATTGGGAGGATTCAGCATAATTTTGTCAAAGGGAAGTTATGTTTAACCAATTTATTAGAAGGAGCAGTACACCCTTTGGATAAAGGTGAACTGAAACATACTATACTTTGATTTCCAGAAGACATTTGACAAGGACCTACGTTAAATGTTATTTCAAAAAATAAAAGCGCATGGTGCAGTGTGTTCTGTATTAGCAAGGGTAGAAGATTGGCTGGCAGGCTGGCTGACTGGCTGGAAGGAAAAAGAGTCTGATTGATAGTATATGAGATAACAAGGTGTAGAGCTGGATGAACACAGCAGGCCAAGCAGCATCAGAGGAGCAGGAAAGCTGACGTTTCGGGTCTGGACCCTTCAGAAATGGGAGAGAGGAAGGGCATTCTGAAATAAATAGAGATAGTTGGGGAGGCAGATGGAAGGTGGATAAAGGAGCAGATAGGTGGAGAGGAGACAGACAGTTCAAGGATGCGGGGATGGAGCCTGTAAAGGTGAGTGTAGGTGGGGAGTTAGGATGGGGGTTGGTCAGCCAAGGGACGATGGATAGGTCAAGGAGACGGAGATGGGGATAGTAGGTAGGAGGTGGGGGTGGGGGTTGGTCAGTGAGGTGGAGGAGTGAATAGGTGGGAGAAAAGACGGACAGGTCAGGGAGGCGGGGACGAGCTAGGCTAGTTTTGGGATGAAGTCCCAACCACAGCCTCCAACCTCATCGTTCCCCAACCCCATACTGCCCGTTTCTATCTCCTTCCCAAAATCCACAAACCCAACTGCCCTGGTTGACCCATTGTCTCCCCCTGCTCCTGTCCCACCGACCTTATCTCCACTTATCTCGACTCCATTTTCTCCCCCCTGGTTCAGGAACTCCCCACCCACCCCTTCACCTCCTCCAAAACTTCTGATTCTCTGGTCCCCAACACCTCATCTTCACCATGGATGTCCAGTCCCTATATACTTGCATTCCCCATGCAAATGGCTTAAAGGCCCTCTGATTCTTCCTGTCCTGCAGGCCTGACTAGTCCCCCTGCACTGACACCCTTATCCGCTTAGCTGACTCATCCTCACCCTTAACAACTTCTCCTTCAATTCCTCCCACTTCCTACAGACAAAGGGGTGACCATGGGTACCCGCATGGGCCCAAGCTATGCCTGCCTCTTTGTAGGATACATGGATCAGTCCCTATTCCGCAGCTACACTGGCCCCATCCCCTACCTCTTCCTCCGTTATATCAATGACTGTATCGGCGCCGCCTCGTGCTTCCATGAGGAGCTCGAACAGTTCATCCACTTTACTAACAACTTCCATCCCAACCTTAAGTTTACCTGGACCATCTCCGATACCTCGCTCTCCTTCCTGAACCTCTCTGTTTCCATCTCTGGCAACCACCTGGAAACCAATATCTATTTCAAGCCTATGGACTCCCACAGCTACCTAGAATACACCTCCTCTCACCCACCTTCCTGCAAGAATGCCATCCCCTATTCCCAGTTCCTTCGCCTCCGCCACATCTGCTCCCAAGGTGAGGCATTCCACTCCCGGATATCCCAGACGTCTTCGTTTTTCAAGGTCGGGAACTTCCCCTCCACTGTGGTCGAAAACGCCCTCGACCGCATCTCTCATGTTTCCCGCAACTCATCCCTCACGCCCCCTCCCCACAATAACAACAAAAACAGAATCCCCCTCGTCCTCACGTACCACCCCACCAACCTCCGGATTCAACGCATCATCTTCCACCACCTGCAATCTGACCCCACTACCAAGGACACTTTTCCCTCCCGACCCTTACCTGCCTTCCGGAGGGACCGATCTCTCCGTGACTCCCTTGTCCGCTCCACACTCCCCACTCCCCACTAGCCCCACCATCCCTGGCACTTTTCCCTGCAACCGCAGGAGGTGCTACACTTGCCCCTACACCTCCCCCCTCACCCCCATCCCAGGCCCCAAGAAAACCTTCCACATTAAACAGATGTTCACCTGCACATCTGCCAATTTGCTGGTCCCGATGTGGCCTCCTCTACATCGGGGAAACCAAGCGGAGGCTTGGAGACGGCTTTGTGGAACACCTACGCTCGGTTCGCAACAAACGACTGCATCTTCCAGTCGCGAACCACTTCAACTCCCCCTCCCACTCCTTGGACAACATGTCCACCCTGGATCTCCTCCAGTGCCACAACGGTGTCACCCAAAGGTTGCAGGAACAGAACTTCATATTTCGCTTGGGAACCCTGCAGCCCAACGGTATCAATGTGGACTTCACAAGCTTCAAGATCTCCCCACCCCCTGACCTCATCCCAAAACCAGCCCAGCTCCTCCCCGTCTCCTTGACCTGTCCGTCTTTTCTCCCATGTATCTGCTCCACCCACCTCAACCCCCACCTCCACCTCCTACCTACTAGCCCCATCCCCGCCTCCTTGACCTGTCCATCTTCCCTTGACTGACCAACCCCCATCCTAACTCCCCACCTACACTCACCTTTACTGGCTCCATCCCCGCCTCCTTGACCTGTCCGTCTCCTCTCCACCTATCTGCTCCTTTATCCACCTTCCATCTGCCTTCCCCTCTCTCTCTATTTATTTCAGAATCCCCTTCCCCTCCCCCATTTCTGAAGAAGGGTCCAGACCCAAAACATCAGCTTTTCTCCTCCTCTGATGCTGCTTGGCCTGCTGTGTTCATTCAGCTCTACACCTTGTTATCTCAGCTTCTCCAGCATCAGCAGTTCCTACTATCTCTGATTGATAGTATATGACTGGTAGAGGTCTTTTGAGGCAGTGAGTTCCAAAGTCACACAAGCCTCTAAGAGAAAAAAAATTCTCCTAATCTCTGAAACTGAATCTTCAGGTTTTTACAATAAATGTTAATGACTTAGAAGCAAGTACTTGCCCTACGGCCCTACTAGCCTGAAAACGGCCAATGCCGTCTGATCTCGGGACTCGGGACTGGTTAGTATTTGCATAGGGAACTACCTGGGAATACCAGACGCAGTAGACTTTGGCTGTCTTGTGGCACAATGGTAACGTCCCTACCCCTGGACCAGGAGGCCTGTATTCAAGTCCCACCTGCTCCAGAGGCATGTAATAAAATCTCTGAACAGGTTGAACAGAAAAATAGATTAAATAAAAAGAAAGCAAGGACTCGGTAGTACATTCACAGAGGAGATGAAGCTAAGTAGGAAAATATCCTAAGAAGAGGGATATGAATAGGTTAGATGAGAGGACAGAATTCTGGCAGATGGGGTATTGAGTGGAAAAATATGAACTTGTTTGCTTTGGCAAAATAAAAAAGCAGAGTATTTAAATAGCGAGCACCTGCAGAATTCTGAGGTGCGGGGGAATTTGGGCATTCTTTTGAATGTGTCAAAAGGCTAGTATACAGGAATGGAATGTCATCAAGAAGACAAATGGGATGCTATCCATTATTATGAGAGAATTGGGACATGAAAGTAAGGATGCTTTTCTTCAGTTTCACAGGGCATTGGTGAGACTGTATTTTGGATACTGTGTGCAGTTTTGCTGGCCTTATTTAAGGAGAAATGTAAATACGTTAGAGGCAGTCCAGAGGAGGTTTTCCATATTGATACTGGAATGAGTGCGTTGTCTTATGAGGATAGATTTGACAGAATGGCTTGATTCCATGGAAGTTTAGAAGAGGGAGGGGTGACTTGATTGATATGTATAAGATTCTAAAAAGTCTTGACATATATCTGGAAAGAATGTTTTTTGTTTTATGGCTAAGTCCAGGACCAAGGGGCACTGTTTTAAAATTAGGGATTGTCCTTAGAGAACAGGGATAGGGAGAATTTTTTTTCCCCGCTGAGGTTGAGACTTTGGAACTTTCTGCCTCCAAAGGCAACGAAGGCAGGGGTCATTGACTATTTTTAAGACAGAGGCGGGTGGAGTTCTGTTAGGCAGGTGAATTAAGGATTATTAGCTGTTAATGGGGATATGGAATTCGAAACATAAACAGATCATGATTTTTTTGAATTAGAGAGCAGGCCTGAGGGGCCAAATAATCTATATCTGCTTCTCATTTGTACGTTCTTAAAAAACTCAATGCTATTAGCTTCAGCCTCTTTCTAAGGCAGTCAGTTGCACATTGTCGCCAGTCTTTGGGGTAAGAAGTTTTATTTTGAATTCCATATCATGTTTCTCGGTAATTGTCTGATGTCGATAATCTCTGGTTGTACCCAAAGACATTCTACCTGTACATATGCTATTAAAATGTTTCATTATGCTAAAGATCCGTGTTAGATCACCCCTCACCCTTTTTTTAAAAGAGAATGATGTCCCACCTTATCAAATTTTTCCTGATAGTTAGTTGCACATTTTTGGCACTATAATTGTGAAGCTTCTCTTCACCCTGTCCAGTGCTTGTATATATTATTGACATAATATGGTGACCAAAACTGTGTGCAGAATTCGGTATGGACTGAGCAAGTTTTAATGCATGTTTATAATAGTTTTCCTATTTTTTAATTCTATACCTCTAGAAATAAAGCCTACTGCTTGTTTTTTTTTATAGTCTTGTTATCCTGTGGCGTATATTTTGTTTACTGTATTTATATTCTGAGATGTCCTTCTTGTTGTATGCCACAAGACTTGAACCTCCCAAGAAATAAGTGAATTTCAATTGTTCCAACTAAAATGGAGTATCTTGCATTTATTTATGTAGAACTTCATTTGTCAATTATTTGCCCATTTGCAAGTTCATTAATGTAATTTGTTGCAGTCCTCCTCAGTGTTGAGTAACCTTACTAGAATTCAAAATTTTTGATTTTAAAATCCAAGCCATTTCTGTTAAACAGTTGAAGTTGTTAACCTGGTATGTACCACTGTCCTAAATCAACTTAATTATAGATATTTTCTAATAAACCTGTTGAGAGATATTATTACACAATTCTGAAGCAGAGCTTGAACCTGGGCCTCTTGGTTCAGAAGTAGGGACACTTCCACAGCTCCACAAAAGCCCTTTCAGATTCATTATCCTGTAGTTGCTGGAAATTGCTAGTGCTATTTTCAAGGCGGTTGAATTAAATTGATAATCATTAATGTTTTTCCTTACTTGCAGTGATAACTGATTCTGGTGAAGGTATAGACAAACAACAATTAGAACAGCAATCAGAAACAGCATTGTATTCCAAGGCACGTTCATCTCAGACAGTTAAACCTTCCCAAGGTGAGGTTCAGTTCAATTATCTGATCGTTTATACAAAGTCTTTTTCAAGTGTCTTATTAGTACAATGGATTTTGGAAGAATGATGACACAGATATTTTCAGTGATTGCTGTCATTACTTCTCACTGTTGTCGAGACAGGTGTAGTTAAACTTTGGATTCCAGAGGTTGTTGGTAATTCTTTGCTTCCCCGTGGGGTGTGCTGATGAAGCCTTTCCAGAATTCAAGGAGAACTTAGCCTTTAATACTGTTAGTCTCTGGAAAAACCCTTGAAAAGAATTAATTCTTGTGTGTAGGTTTAAATGAGTTTTTAATAGTGTTTTAAGTTCATCACTATTCTTGAATGGCCTGAAAATCTAATTTTATATTTGTGGAATGTCAAATTTCTCCAGGTTTTCTATAGACGTTTCATATTTTTGCTTTCATCCTAATTTTGAATATGCTTCAAACATATTTATTGCCCTGTGTAAAAGTTCTAATTAAAATAAAAACATTAATGTATCTTACTCTCTGCTTCTGTCCAAATACTTCAGTGTTATTGGCTTTGCATCCTGCTTGAAGGGATCACTTTTGCATGGATATATCCTTGGCATGGTGTTAGATGCAAACTAGATGTGTCTGGAAAAGGGAAATTCATGCCACAGAAATGACGAGACTTTTGTGGATGGTTTTCTGTGTGGTCAAGGTACACATGGTAACTGCATTACCAGCAACAAATTTTGAGGAAAAGTATTATTCTTTGATGATATAATTTGATGTGGAACAACATGAAATAATATATTTTGGAGAACGTACGCATTTCTTAATATTTTTCATACAATTGTGACTCAGTTGTTTGGTTGACCTGTAGAATACTGAATCTGCCACACAATTGAAAGTTCTATAATGCGCAAGACTACATAAATGAGAATTGTCAAACTTCCAAACATCCCTGACTGAACTCACCTCAAATTGAGTAACATATGGCCTATTGGATTTGTCATGGATCCAGGGGTACTCATGAATTGTCCTTGCTTCAAAGTGTAAACGTATGTAGATTGAATTTCAAGTGGGACTGAGGCCAGCAAGAACTGTTACTTTAATAAAGATTGGGGGTGGAATGGAGAAAATAGTTCTCTAGATATGATGAATTTTCAGTCTCAGTAATTTACTGCGGCTGAGGGCATAAGCTTTCTCAAAAACAAAGTTAAATAAATGCTGTTGATAACAGGGCATTTGAAAGGCATTGGAACAAAGATGGGCACTTTGTGAGGTAGAGTTGTAGCAATAGTATATTATGTAGGCTAAAAGGAACACTTTCTTAAAAAAAAGGAAATTGACCTTAAGCTGTTCATTCATGTTTATTTGGTACTTTTATTGACGTGAGGGTATCTTTTTCTAATTTTTAATTTTTAATAACAAAGTATCGTAATTGTTGCCGTGTTTAATCTTGGATCTAAATCTGTTTTGTGATTCTGAATCTTTTTTTATCAACTGTGACATTTTTGGAGTTGGATTTCTTTCCAGTTCCGAGGCATGCAAGTAGGTTTAACTATACTACCACATGCTTATTGTTTTTTGATCTGTAAACTCATATTACCTTCCTTGACCTTGTTGTAAATATATATCTGGAAAATGAAGCACTCTATAGTCCCCTCAGGAGATTTTTTAAAGTCTGCTCGTTGATTCCTCCCCTTCATTCTGCCTGCTGTTAGCCTAAAGCGAATACTTCTGAGAAGACTCTTCCATTTAGTCTTGTTTACTTATTAAATATGTAATGAAGTCTCAAATTACTCTTTGCTAGATTGTCTTTGTTCATTATAATATGAGTTGTAGTTTCACAAAACCAGGAAAATATATCTTTAGTTATTCATTTTTTTCTTACAGTTTGATCAATTATAGTTATGAAAATCTACTGGACTTTTGAGTCCATTATTCTGAGGATGTCGTATAAAGCTAATGTATGTCAAGCAATTTATTTTGAGTTGTGAGAGTCTGTTTTTTGAATTTGCTGCATCTAATTTTATTTTAATTATTTGTTTAGTTATTAAACATCATATTCTTGAGCAAGGCTGATCTTTCAGGAAGGAGACAGGCACCGTCACATTTAAGTTATTAGTTTACATCTTTGCTGCAGTGCTCCAGCAAAGCTCAGTGCAACCTGGAGGAACAGCACCTCATTTTCTGCTTGGGACTCTGCAGACTTCTGGACTTGATATTGAATTCAACAATTTTAGGGCTTGAGCATCTTTCCCCATGCCTTTTCTTCACCATCACGAGGACTACTACCACATACAGCCCATTGTCAGCTACTTATAGTCCCCATTAGCAGCTATTCATTCTCCCAGGCTGACCGCTATCCACTCTTTTGTCTAACCAACTGTTTTTTCTCTCTTTGAGCTATATCTCCATCTATTGTTTACTCCTCCTCCCTCTCTCCCCCCATCCTATCTTCGCATAAATACCAACCTTTTCCTAGCTACCAGCAGTTCTGAAGAAGGGTCACTGGACCCAAAACACTGATTTCTCTCCATGGATGCTGCCAGACCTGCTGAGTTTTTCCAGCAATTGCTGCTTTTGTTGTGGACTAATTACATAGTTTCAAAAAAACATTCTGGATACACCTACCAAATCACCCCCATCCAAGCCCCTGGCATTAGGTGAGCCCCAGTCAAAATGGGAGAAGTTAAGATGTTAACAACATCTTAAGTTAACAACAACCCTGTTGTTTTCATATTTTTCCAAAATCTGTCCACATATCTGTCCCTCTATCACCTGCTGGCTGTTGAAGGGTCTATAGTAGAATCCCATCAAAATGATTGCACCCTTCCTGTTCCTGAGCTGTACTCATATGACCTCACTGGATAAGCCATCCAAGGTGTCCTCTTTCAGTACAGCTGTGATATACTCCCTAATCAGTAATGCAACTCCCCCATCTCTTTTACATTCCTCTCTTATCATGCTTGAAACATTTAAATTCCAGAATGTTAAGCTACCAATCTTGTCCCTCTCTCAACCAAGTCTCTGTATTAACTACAATGTCTTAGTTATATGTATTAATTCAAGCTCTTGAGTTTATCTACCTCATCTGTCAAACTCCTTGTATTAAAATAAATACACCTCAGAACACCAGTCCTGCTGTGTTCAGTAACGTCCTCTTGTGTGTTCTTCCTTTTAGTTTTACTGACCCTAGTCTCAGACTTTTCCTTGGTCATTTTACCGGCTGACCTACTGCTCTGATTGTTCTTCTTATTGTTCCCCCCCACCATTATAGTTTAAAACCTGGCAAGTGGCACTAGCAAACTTCCTTGCCAGGATCTTGGTGCACTCCCAGTTTAGGTGCAACCCATCTTTCTTGTACAGGATTTACCTACACCAGAAGACATCCCACTGATCCACTTACCTGAAGCCTTCCCTCACACATCAACTCTTTAGCCACATATTTAACTGTAGTATCTGCCTATTCCTAGTCACACTGGCACATGGCACCAGAAGTAATCCCAAGATTACAACCCAACACTTCCTGGTTTTCAACTTCCTATCTAACTCCATGAACTCCCTTTGCAGGACTTCATCTCACTTTCTGTCTATGTTGTTGGTACCAATATGGATCACAGTCTCCAGCTGCTGACCCTCTCCCATCAGAATATCCTGTGCCCGCTCAGAGACATCCTGCATCAGGGAGGTAACACACCATCCTGGAGACTCACTTGTGGCCTCAGAAATGCCTATCTGTGCCCCTGACTGTAGAATCCCCTATTTCTACTGCTTGCTGACATTTCAACCCTCCCTGCTGTACAACAGTGCCAGGTGTGGTGCCACTGATCTGCCTGCTGCTGTCTTCCCCTGAGAGGCCACCCTACCCCTCAGCATCCAAAACGGTATACCTGTTTGAGAGGGGAATGGCCACAAGCATTGACTGTTCACATTTACTCATCTTCCTTGTGGTCTCCCAACTCTTCTCTGTCTTTGTAGCCTTTATGGTGATGTGACGAATTTGCAAAACATGCTATCCACGACATTCTCAGCGTCACGGATGCTCCGTAGTGAGTCCACCTTCAGCTCCAGCCACCCAATATGGCAAATCAAGAGCTGCAGCTGAATACAATTCCTACATTTGTTGTCATTCTGGAACCTGGAAGTGTCCCTGATTTCCAGCATGTTGCAGGGAAGGGATTCCAGTATCCAGGAAGCAGGTAGCTGAAGACAAAGTCACTGGTGGTGGAACAATTGAAATCAGGGATATTTGGTCAGAATTAGAGAAGTGCAGGTATATTGGAGTATCTAACGAGTGAAGAGGCCATGGAGGAACTTGGAAACAAGGATAAGAAATTTAAAATTGAGGCTTTCTTTAAACAGGAGTCAATTTAGGTCAGTGAGTATATGGGTAATTTGTAAATGTACTTGGTGTGAGTAAGAATTTTGGATGTCCAGTTTATGGATGGTAGAATCTGTAATGCCAGTTAGAAGTAAGTTGAAATAGTTAAGGTAACAAAGACGTAAATGAGGATTTCAACAGCAGATTTGCTTAGGCAGTGAGTTTTGGAGGGGAGAGACTTGGTGAGTCTTGCAATATTACAGAAGTGAAAATCAGGGTTTGCAGATATGGTCATTAGCTCATTGAATGGTCATATGTGAAACCAAAGTTGCGATCTGGTACAGCTTCAGTGGCCAGGAGTCGGTTGCAGGCAACAGAATTATAAGGATGCCAAATACAATGGTTTCACTGCTTCCAGTATTTACTGAATAGACATTTCTACTCATTCAAAACTGGACATCAGAAGAACACTCTGACAATGTAGCAACATTGGTGGGAAACACCAGAGCAGGAAGAGAAGCCATTGCAGGTGCTATTTTGGCTGCAATTAGACATATAAGAGTTAAATCAAGTGATTGCAGTTCTACCCAGCTGGACAACAGTCAAGAGAAGTTGAAGGAAGATGATATAGTCAGCCATGTTATAGGCTGCAAACATGTCAGAAGGACCATGAAGGATAGTTTGTCTCTGTCATGGTCACATAGAATGTCATTTGCAATTTTGGTAAAAGTTGTTTTGGTATTGTAGCAGGGATGCTAATATAAGGTTCCAAGAAAAATTGGCACAGATGTGGAAGGTAACATTACAGTTGAGGAGCAAAGGAAGGTTGAAGATGAGACTGTAGTTTCGAGAATGATTAAGGTTGAGTATTGGTCCAGGAGGATTGATGATGGCAGATTTAAAGGAGAGAGGGACATGCTTGAATGGTATTGCTTGAAAAGTAGCAACCAATTTTGGGACTGAGATGGGAAGTCAGGTGCTCAGCAATTTAGTGCAATTAGGGTCCGGGGATCAGGAAGTGGATCTTGAGGGTAAAATGGGCTTTGTGGAGGCCTGTGCAAGAATGGAGAAATTAGAGAAAATGTAAGTTTGGGACAAGGATGCAGGTAATTTCAGAGGGAATTTGGTTCGTTGGGTTGATAGAGGGAGGGAAATATCATGAACAGATGATTGATGGTCTTAGTTTTATTAAAAACGGCTTCCACGCGCTTTTTGGAGATGATGAGGTTAGAGGATCTAGGGAAGAGGGGTTTAAGGAGATATTTTACAGCACAGCAAAGAAACCAGGATTATCTTTGCGGTAATATTGAATCTAGGCCCCAATAGTTTGAAGTGGCCCTGTTTGAAGTGGCCCCAAGTCTGCTGTTGAAAGACTAAATTGATAGGATGCCAATCCCATTCAAATCTGTGACTGGGAACATGATCACAGAATTGTTACAGTGCAGAAGGTAGCCATTAAGTTCAATGTGGCTCTCTGAGAATTTTGATTAAATGCCAAACTCCTGCCTTTCCCTGTAACCCTGCACATTATTTCTATTTAATTAATCTTCCAATGCTGTCTTGAATGCCTCAATTGAACCTATCTTCACCACATTTCCAGGCAGTGTATTCCAAAACCAAACCATTTACTTAAAGAATGGAAGTGAGAGCTAAATTGGGGAAATAGTGAGAGAGAGCAATGGTTTTATTGAAGGCTGGAATATAAAAGGTGAGGGTACAATTGAGAATATCAATGACTGCAGATATGAATAGCCAAAAGTCAAAGGTAAAACGCAACGGACAAGTTGTTACATGTTTATTGTCATGTGTAGTTTTGAAAGGACGTCCATATCCTTGCCCAAAATCTTCCAATCTTTGGATGGTGAGAAACAAGGACATAGCTTCATAGTTGTGCTGTTGACCGCACAGTAATAACCTGGGAAATTGAAAATTCTAATG
The DNA here is from genome assembly GCF_021869965.1 of Rhincodon typus. Lineage (NCBI taxonomy): Eukaryota > Metazoa > Chordata > Chondrichthyes > Orectolobiformes > Rhincodontidae > Rhincodon > Rhincodon typus. The sequence continues at coordinate 65,926,515 of NC_063334.1, forward strand.
GGCAGTTATCCAGCAGCAAAACAATCTTGAGTCCTTGAAAGTGGCAGCATAACTCCCAAGCAGATCAGGCGCATGAATTTTTTTGAAGCCTGAGTTGCGGGACCATTTCCATAAGTTAACGTATACTTGGGACTTTGCACCCTGCATAGCCGGTTAACAGGTGCCGTTAATATTTCGAAGAAATTAAAAATCTTACAGAATACAGTAAGTTTTACTTTGATCATATTGTACCTAATGTGAGTGTTTTGTTTGGTTATGACACTTTGCTAGAAAACTTCGAGGTATTGTATTACATGTTAAAAACTTTCATATTTTCTCAAAAAGCAATGTTTTTAAGGCAGAGGTAGCTAAATTCTCGATGAGCAAGAAGGTGAAAGATTATCAGAGGTAGATAAGAATGTGAAGTAATTTGATCTTACTGAATAATGAGCAGGCTCATTTTTATATTTTTATATAGTATATGCAGATATTGATTGTTCTACTAATTGAATTTTTTTTTTAATTTCCACAGCAGAACCAGTTTCGCCAATGGAACCACAGTGTGGTCCAGCTTTAGTTTCCAAGTTATCTGATTCTTCATCAGCACCAAAGATTTCTATTCCAGCATCAGCCCACCATTTCTGTTTTGCTCTGGATATAAGAAGTATTAGACAGCTGGATGTCAGTTTTGCCGTAAATTGTATAGTACGGTAAAAGTCTTTCTGTTGATGTTTTGACTCATTATATGTATCATGCAGAGTACAAATACACCAGTCATGGCAATTACACAATACGTAATGACAGAATTGTTACAGCGCAGAAGGAGGCCATTTGACCTGTTGTGTCTGCATGGGGTTTCCAAATAAATTGAGTACACAAGTACTATTTCCCAGACTTCTCCCTGCATATTCTTCCTTTTCAGATAATAATTCATTTTGCTTTGAATGCCTTGACTGAACCTGCAACCACCACACTCGCTGGCAGCACATTTTGTATCCCAACCACTTGCTAAATGAACAAGTTTCTCCTTGTGTCTCCATTGCTTCCTTCACCAATTGTTTTAAATCAGTGTTGCCTTGTTCTCAACCTTTCCATTGATGGAAACAATTTCCCTTTAAATTCTACAGACCCCTCCATTTTATGAATACCTCTCTCAAACCTCGTCTCAATGTTCTCTTCAAAGAAATCAGTCTCAGGTGCTCTAATTTATGTTCATAATTGAAGTTACTCAGTTGGGACCATTCCAGTGAATCTTTTCTGCATCCTCTGTAATGCCCTCACATCCTTCCTAAATTGCAGTACTGGAGTTGAGGTTGAACCAGTGTTTTGTACAGGTTTTTTTGTATTCTGTGCTCCAATTTATAAATTCAGGATCCTTTCTGATTTCTTAATCATGCTGTCAGTCAGTATTTTTATCAACTGTTAATTTCCATGACTTATGCACTTCCAAGGTGCAACTGTTCCTATATCTGCTTTGAGAACTGTACTCTTCACTCTATATAGCCTCTCTCAGTTTTTCCTACAAAAATGAATAGTTCACACTTTTCCAGATAAAATGTGATCTCCCAGTTGTTTGCTCATTCCAATAACTTGTCTTAGTCCTTTTCAAGTTTAACGCTACCCTCTACACAATATCTACAATATCTTTGTGAATCACAGATTTTAAAAGTGTCCCATGTGCACCAAAATGCAAATTGTTACTATAAATCAACAAGAACAGCGGTCCTAACACAATCCTTCCTGCAGTGCATTGACAGTTTTTCACCATTGCCCATTGTTTCTGTCACTCATCCAGTTTCATATCTAAGCTAACACTCATGCACTTGGGTTTTAACATTGCTCGCAAATTTGTCTTGAGACACTTTAACAAATGCCTTTTGGAAGTCCATGTACATCATGCCAACCATGTTGTTCTCATTTATCCTCTCTGTTGCCTCATCAAAAAAAAACTCAAGCAAGTTACTTAACGCAATTAGCCCTCAACTAATCTCTGCTGTTTTCCTTAGTTAACCACATTTAGCCATGTAATTTATTGATTCTTGTCCTGAATTATCATTTCTAAAACCTTCCCCATTCTCTAGTCCTCTGGCATGATCCCCAAATCTAGAGAAAATTTGTTTGTTTCTTTGTTTGTTCACGGGATGAGGGTGTTGCTGCATTTATTGCCTATCCCTAATTGCCCAGAGGGCAGTTAAGAGTCAACCACATTGCTGTGGGTCTGGAGTCACATGTAGGTATATATATTAAAAGGTATGACAGTGGTATCACATGTAGGTTTGTGGATCAAAAGATATGACAGTGCCTCCACATTTTCCACCCTCATAAAATATTTGGTGACAGATCATGAAGTTTACTGCAGTCCAATTTTGATACCGTTGCTTCAAGGATATAAAGGAGGCTGCTGCCTAGGATGCTTCTTTCCTTACATTGCTTCAACTTGTGCTAGATTAAAATTCAGGTCCCACAGGTGAAAGAATATATGCTGAACAACTGCCATCACCAATCAGTTACAACTAATGCTGTGATTGGTTCGCTCGCCGAGCTAGTTTGTTAGTTCGCAGACGTTTCATTACCCTGCTGGGTAACATCATCAGTGCAGCCTCCGATGAAGCGCTGTTGTGTTTTCCCACCTAGTATTTAAACTCCGGGGTCCGTTGGATTTGATTACCACATTTCTGGTTTTCCTTTGCAGTGGTGCATATATAGAGTCTAGTTCTATGTATTTGTTGATTGCCTTCTCGGTGGAGAACCAGGCCTCTAGCAATTCCTGTGCTTGTCTCTGTTTGGCCTGTCCTAGGATACTAGTGTTGTCCCAATCGAACTGGTGGTTCTCCTTATCCGTGTGAATGGAGATGAGTGAGTATTGGTCCTGTCTTTTTGTTGCCAGTTGGTGTTCATGCACCCTTGTGGCCAATTTTCTTCCTATCTGTCCAATGTAATGTTTGTCGCAGTCCTTGCATGGAATTTTGTTTATTACGTTGGTTCTGTCCATAGTGGGTAAGGGGTCTTTGGTTCGAGTTAGCAGTTGGCGTAAGGTTGACGTGGGTTTGTGTGCTACTCTGATGCCAATGGCCGTAGGAGTCTTGTGGTCAGTTCGGATATATTCTTCATGTACGGTAGCGTGATGAGTGTGTTAGGGTGTGCAGTATCTTCTTGTTGTTGTTCGTGTGATAGGCATTGTCGGATCCAGTTGTTGGGGTATTCATTGTCCTTAAATAGTTGGTGGAGGTACTCCACATTTTGGCATAGTTCTGGGTTGCTACAATGTGTTGTCGCTCGTTTAAATAGTGTTTTCATGCAATGATCCAGATTTATATCTCAGAAATAATTTACTTTATCACAACTGATTAATAGGATTATACCCCATCGTATTGTTGTGAAAGCAAACTTTTCATTAAACCTCATCCATCGTTTTCTAACTTTTTGACAGCAGTGTAAAATTTAATATGCAACTCAAAAAGGAGTCTTTTTTTTTTACAAAAGTTATTGTCAAATTTGAACGGCAACATTTTGACTTAGTAGCTCCAAACAGTTAGTTATTTTGGCAATTAATTATCAGTCATGTGTTTAACTATCCATGTGTATAAATAAAAACGCAACTCCTTTTGATTAATTATAACATGATTGCTCACTTCTTCTATGCTATTAGTCTAACATATTAACCCAAGAAATTACTCAAGTGTATATGATCTTTGTGGTAATATAACATAATTGTGGAGGACTTGTGGCTAAGTGGAAGCATCCCTGCCTCTGAGCCAGCGGCTCTGTCTTCAAGTCCCACTCGTGGACCTAATGGCCAAGGAAGGTGAGTATCAACTGCAAATCTTTTCAATCTTTTATAAAGTCATAGTTTCATATAGCATAAAAAAAACCTTTGTTCCAACTTGTCCATGCTGACAAGATTTCTGAAACCATAAGCAAATGGTAGATGGTAAGAATGGGAGGGGTTCCTGGTCAATCATGTGATGGAACGAAAATTGGAGATCCTTCCATCCCTATTTAAAGCTTTGGGACTACAAAATACTTTTATACATGAATGTTGCCACAGCAACTTGCACTCATTAGGGTTATTAAGTGATTTGCTCTTACGGAGAGCTGACAGGGATCTAATAGTCTGAATGGCTTACTTCTGTACTGTAACCATTCTGTTTCTATGCATCAAGGTAGGGAAATTTCAAAATGTGAATCCCAGTGATCAGGTAACTAATTTTAATATATATCAGTGGCTTAGGGCTAAATTTTCACCATCGAGGCGAATAGCAGAAGGGTATTGAAAGAGTCACAGATGTAGGTGAAAAGGATCCAGGAAGAAGTCAGTTCTCTGAGCCATGTGAATGTATAAGGCATGATTAGCAAGTTTGTGGATGGTACAAAATTATGAGGTATCGTTGATAGTGAGGAAGGTTATCAAAAACTACTGAGGGATAATGATCAGATGGGGAAGTGGGCTGAGGACTGGCAAATGCAATTCAATACAGATAAGTGTGAGGTGTTGCATTTTGGAAAGTCAAACCAAGGTAGGACTTGTACAGTAAACGGTAAGGTCCTGGGGAGTGTTGTGGAACAGGGGGACCTAGGAGTACAAATACATAGTTCGTTGAAAGCAGCGTCACAGGTGGACATGAAAAAGGCATTTAGCATGCTGGCCTTCATCGGTCAAGGCACTGAGTTTGGGAGTTGGGAGGTTATATTACAGTTCTAAAAATCATTGGTGAGGCCGCACTTGGAGTATTGTGTACAGTTTTGGTCATCCTGTTATAGAAAAGACATAGTTAAACTGAAAAGAGTGCAAAGAAGATTTACGAGGATGTTACCAGGACCAGTAGGCCTAAGTTGTAGGAAGAGGTTAGCCAGGACAGGACTTTATTCCTTGGAATATAGAAGAATGAGGGGAGACCTTATTGAGGTGTATAAAATCATGAGGGGCATAGATAGAATGAATGCATATAGTCTTTTTCCCAGGGATGGGGAATTGAAAACTAGAGGGCAGAAGTTTAAGGTGAGAGGGGAAAGATTTATGAAGGACCTGAGGGGCAACTTCTTCAAGCAGAGAATGATATGTATATGGAATGGACTGCTAGTGAAAGTGGTTGAGGCAGGTACGGTAGGAACATTTGAAAAACATTTGGATAGGTAAATGGATTGGAAGGGTTTAGAGGGATATGGACTAAATGTGGGCAATAGGAACTAGCTAAATGGGCATCATGGTCAGCATGGACCAATTTGGACTGAAGGGCTTGTTTCCATGCTGTATTACTCTATGACTCTAAGAAGACACTGTGAAGGAGGTGCAGAGTCGTGCTAATTTCAGTGACTAGGAGGTTGGACATAATGATAGGGATTAGGAGATAAGATCAGTGACAGTCATTGAAGTGAAGGCTTGGTGTTTGGTGGTGGGTCACGTTCTCAAGCGAAGGTGAGAGGAGGTGTCAGCGTTGATGTCCAGCCTCCACTCAGGGAGGCTGGTTTATTTGAGCTGAGTGACCCTAGACTTCCAGTTACCTGTAATGTGATTCTGCCACATTCTCCCTGATCTCTCTCCTCACCTTTAAGTTAGAGCCGTTCCAAATTTTATATTGAGTTCAGCAATTTCAGATCATTACCGCCGATCTCACTTGTCTTTTGAACAAAAGTTTTTCTATCTCCTGTACCTCCACTGGACATATCTTTCTTGACTTTTCCCATTACCACCCTCTTTTGTCTTGCATGATGACCTCTTTTACCATTTAATTTCTTCTATCTTCCACATTGTGACAGTCCTCCATATATCTGCCTCTGCACCTGCTTAGAAGTTGTTACGTTTCTGGTGGTCACCAGCTTTAATTAAAGGTCATTGGCCCGAGATGTCAACTTTGCCAAAGTTGCGACCTGATGTTGAATTTTTCCAGCATTTTCTGTTTTTATAGTAAACGTATTTGATCTCAGTTGAGGAACTTTTGGCTGCATGTTTGCTTATTTTGCATTGAAGGTACCAGGGTATCCTAATTCTGGGCAATTTTTCCTTTAATTTGCTGATCAGGTACTCCTACCCATTTTTTGGTACTGCAGCCCCAATCATGACGAATCCTCCAGTGGAAGTGAAGAGAAACATGGAAGTGGTCTTTCCTCAATCATATTGCGCATTTGATTTTGCCGCACTACCTCATCAGTTGCAAGATACTTTCTTCAGGTATTGTTGTCTAAAATTATATGTTAATGTGTTTTATTCATATCCCCATAGACAGCTGCAAATTATAGTTCCATTATCAGTTTTAAAATATATTTCTTTTGAGTTTCTTGAGTCGTCATCTACTAGTAAAAATATTTACGTTAACAAATCAGAAAAATTCATTAAACACTAATAACCGACTATGATTTCAGTTTTGAAAAATGTTATTATTGTAATCAAATAATTTTGTTGGAATTCTGGAATGATACAGAAGGCGCTTTTTCGTTCTCTGTGCCAGAGCTATTTATCACCCCTTCAAACAGTCCGACTCTTCTGTCCATTCCCAATAACCATGCTATTTTCTCCTCTTAAAATGTTTATCCTCTTTAACTTTCGATATTTATTATTGAATATTATGTCAGTATTTCAAGCAGTATGTTTCAGATCATGAAAATTCATTACATAAAGTTTCTTCAACTCTCCGTTGGTTATTTTGTCAATTACCTTAAATCTATGTCATCAGGTCTTTTATACTTATGTCACTGGAAATGGTTTCTTCTTTCCCAGCTCTCTCAAAACCCAATTAAGTTTCAACTTAACTTTCTTTGCTGAAAAGGAAACAATACAGTCTTCTTCAATCTTTCCATTTAACTGAAGTCCTATTCAACACCATTTTAATAAATTTCTGCACCCTCACTAAGGCCTTGACTTTCTTCATAAATTGTGCTGCCCAAAATTGGACATTGCACTGCACTTGGGCGTGATTTTCCGTTCATTTGTTCATGAAGTATGGCGGCCCCCTTGTGGCACTGTGTAGTGTCCCTACCCCTGAACTGGGAGGCCAGGATTCAAGTCCCTCGCCCAGAGATGTGTAATAACATCTCTGAACAGGTTGTTATGGGAATCATGAAGTATGGGAATCATTGGTGAGGCCAGTATTTATGAACAATTCCTAGTTAGTCAGAGGGCAGTTAAGAACATAAGAACTAGGAGCAGGAGTAGGCCATCTGGCCCCTCAAGCCTGCCTCGCCATTTAATAAGATCATGGCTGATCTTTTTGAGACTCAGCTCCACTTACCCGCCCACTAACCATAACGCTTAATTCCTTTACTGTTCAAAAATTTATCCAGCCTTGCCTTAAAAACATTCAGCGAGGTAGCTTCAACCACTTCACTGGGCAGCGAATTCCACTGATTCACAACCCTTTGGGTGAAGAAGTTCCTCCTGACCTCAGTCCTACATCTGCTTCCCTTTATTTTGAGGCGATGCCCTCTAGTCCTAGTTTCACCTGCTAGTGGAAACAACCTCTCTGCCTCCACCTTATCTATTCCCTTCATAATCTTATATATTTCTATGAGATCTCCCCTCATTCTTCTGAATTCCAATGAGTATAATCCCAGTCTGCTCAGTCTCTCCTCATAATCCAACCCTCTCAACTCTGGAATCAACCGAGTGAATCTCCTACTGCACCCCCTCCAGTGCTAGCATATCTCTTCTCAAGTAAGGAGACCAAAACTGCACACGGTACTCCAGGTGTGGCCTCACCACAACCCTATACAGCTGCAGCATAGCCTTCCTGTTTTTAAACTCCATCCCTCGAGCAATGGCAGACAAAATTCCATTTGCCTTTTAAATCACGTGCTGCACCCGCAATCCCACCTTCAGCGATTCATCCACAAGGACACCCAAGTCCCTCTGCACAGCAGCGTGCTGCAATTTTTTACCATTTAAAACATAGTCCATTTTGCTGTTATTCCTACCAAAATGGATGACCTCACACTTATCAACATTGTACTCCATCTGCCAGACCTTTGCCCACTCACTGAGACTACCTATATCCCTCTGCAGACTTTCAGTGTCTTCTGCACACTTTGCACTACCGCTCACCTTAGTGTCATCTGCAAATTTTGACACACCACACTTAGTCCCCAACTCCAAATCATCTGTGTAAATTGTAAACAGTTGCGGTCGCAACACTGATCCCGGAGGCACACCACTAGCCACTGACCGCCACCCAGAAAAACACCCATTTACCCCTACTCTTTGCTTTCTACTGGTCAACCAATCCTCTATCCATGCCAATACGTTACCTGTAATACCGTGCAACTTTATCTTATGTAGCAGCCTTTGGTGTGGTACCTTGTCAAATGCCTTCTGGAAATCCAGATACACCACATCCACAGGTTCCCCATTGTCCACCATGCAAGTAATGTCCTCAAAGAATTCCACCAAATTAGTTAAACATGACCTACCCTTCATGAACCCATGCTGGGTGTTCCCAATGGGACAATTTATATCCAGATGTCTTGCTATTTCTTCCTTAATGATAGATTCAAGCATTTTCCCCACTACCGAAGTTAAGCTAAATGGCCTATAGTTACCTGCTTTTTGTCTACTTCTTTTTTTAAACAGTGGCATCAGATTGGCTATTTTCCAATCTGCAGGAACCACCCCAGAGTCCAGTGAATTTTGGTAAATAATTACTAGTGCATTTGCTATTTCCCCCATCACCTCTTTTAGTACCCTGAGATGCATTTCATCAGGGCCAGGAGACTTGTCTACCTTTAGCCCCATTAGCTTGCCCAGCACTGCCTCCTTAGTGATAATGATAGTTTCTAGGTCCTCACCTGCTATAACCTTCTTGCCATTAGTTTTCGACATGTTATTTGTGTCTTCCACTGTGAAGACTGACACGAAATAACTGTTTAATGTCTCGGCTATTTCCTCATTCCCAGTTATTAAATTGGTCTTCTTATCCTCTAAAGAACCAATGTTTACCTTTGTCACTCTTTTACGATTTACATATTTATAGAAACTTTTGCTGCCTGTTTTTATATTCTGAGCTAGTTTACTCTCATAATCTATCTTCCTTTTCTTTATAACTTTTTTTTTGTGGCTTTCTGTTGGCCTTTAAAGATTTCCCAGTCTACTAGTTTCCCACTACTCTTTGCTTTTTTGTATGTGTTTTTTTTCAATCTGATACTTTCCTTTATTTGCTTCGACATCCATGGCTGGCTCTCACTTTTCCTACAGTTCTTCTTTATCACTGGAATATACTTCTGCTGAGCACTGTGAAAAAGCGTTTTGAAAGTCCTCCACTGTTCCTCAATTGACCCACCATAAAGTTTTTGCTCCCATTCTACCTTAGCTAACTCCTCCCTCATTTCTTCATGGTCTTCTTTGTTTAAGCACAGGACATATGTACTGGATTTAACCTTCTCACGCTCCATCTGTATTTTAAATTCGACCATACTGTGATCGCTCCTTCCGAGAGGATTCCTAACTGTGAGATCATTAATTATTCCTGTCTCATTACACAGGACTAGATCTAGGATAGCTTGCTCCCTCGTAGGCTCCATTACATATTGTTCAAGGAAATTATCGAGGATGCATTCTTTGAACCCCTCCTCAAGGCTGCCATGACCGACCTGGTTTGACCAATCGATATGTAGATTAAAATCCCCCATGATAATTGCTGTATCATTTTTACATGCATTAGCTATTTCTATGTTTATTGCCCGCCCCACCACGATGTCATTACGTGGTGGCCTATAGACCACACCTATCAGTGACTTCTTCTCCCTGCTATTCCTAATTTCCACCCAAATGGATTCAACGTTTTGTTCAGTAGAACCTATATCATCTCTCACTACCGCCCTGATATCATCCTTAAAAATCAGAGCAACACCACCTCCCTTACCTTCCTGTCTGTCCTTCCAAACAGTTATATACCCCTGGATATTTAACTCCCAGTCATGACCATCCTGTAACCATGTCTCTGTAATGACCACTAAATCATACCCATTTGCCATGATTTGCACTGTCAACTCATCCACTTTGTTTCGAATGCGCCGAGCATTCAGATAAAGTGCTCTTATGCCAGTTTTTGCACCTTCTTTTTGGGTCCTATTACCTCCATTACTAACAGCTCTTGAGTTCTCCTTCCCTTTAACTTTTTTCCTAATTTTCAATGGAGTTGAAGCTTCCTCATCACCTGCTAACCTGCTGCTTTGCCTTACATTAATTGTTTTTCTCCCTCTACGCTCACTTCTCCCTTCCCCCCTACTTACTAGTTTAAAGTCCTATTAACCACCCTATTTACCCTTTTCGCCAGAACACTGGACCCGGCCCTATTCAGGTGGAGTCCATCCCAGTGGCATAGATCCCTCCTGTCCCAGAACTGATGCTATTGCTCCTCGAAAAGGAAACCCTCTTTCCCACACCACTTGTTTACCCACGTGCTTACTTCCCTGATCCTCGCCTCCCTATGCCAATTTGCACGTGGCTCGGGCAGCAATCCAGAGATTATGACCCTTGAAGACCTGTTTTTTAATTTTGTTCCTAGCTTCTCATAATCCCAAAACAGGTCTTTTTTTCCTATTCCTGCCTATGTTGTTGGTACCTACATGGACCACAACAACTGGATCCTCCCCCTCCGTCTCTAGTATCCTCTCAAGCCGGTCAGAGATGTGTCGCACCCTGGCACCGGGCAGGCAACACACCATGCGGGATTCTCTATCCTGCTCACAAAGGATACGTCTATCCCCCTGATGATGGAATCCCCTACAACTACAATCTGTCTTTTTGCTCCCCCCTCTTGAATGGCCTCCTGGACCATGGTGCCATGGTCAGTTGACTCATCCTTCCTGCAGCCCTGTTCCTCATCCACGCAGGGAGCAAGTGCCTCATTTCTGTGGGACAATGTCAAGCGCTGCGGCTCCTGTGTTCCTGTCTGCAGGGTCCCTCTACCTGCCGCACTCGCAGTCACACGCTGCTGTCCCTGCCTGCCGATCGAATTAACATTAGTTAATCTACCAGGTGTGACTGCCTCCTGGAACACAGCATCCAGGTATTTCTCCCCCTCCCGGATGTGCCGCAGTGTTTGGAGTTCGGATTCCAGCTCATCAATTTTGAGCCGGAGCTCCTCGAGCAGCCAACACTTGCTGAAGATGTGGTCACTGCCGTTCTCAATGGGATCAGCTCGCTCCCACATCATACAGCTACAACACATCACCTGGCCTGCCATCTCTACTTAGTTAATTTTTAAAAATTAATTAGTTTTTTTTTAGTTTCGCAGTGTTCTCTGCACCAGTAAGTTTACTCTGTTATATACTCAAACAGAATCCGTCTTTGATTTCCAACCCGCTCCCAAAGGATTTGGCGTCTAGGTGACCACCCCGAAAGATAACAAAGAGATGAGGAAAAAAAATGCAAATAGCTTACCTGCTCACCACACTTAGTTGTTATTATTAGGTTAGAGGAGATGGAAGGGTGGGAGACGCTATGCGTGTAGTGTCTCGGGTATTAGTTAACTTCCAAATTTATTGGGTGGAAGCCTACCTTCCCAGGCTGCCCTCGCGCTTTCTCCCGGACTCCCGCTGCTGAAACAACTGAAACGCCGCAGTCATGCGGCCTTAAGAGTCAGTTACAGTGTTGTGGATTTGGAATCAGATGCAGACTAGACCAAGTAAGTAATTGAAGATTTCCGTTCCTGAAGGACATTAGTGAACCATTAATACTATATGAAGAATTTGCACAATTTCTTTGTTTTTGTGCTCTGTACATCTTATAAAGTGAAAGAGAGCATGCCTTTGTATGGAAGGGTCACTTGACACGGAATGTTTACTCAGATTTCTCTCCCACGGATGCTGTCTGACCTGCTGAGTTTTTCCAGCAATTTCTGTTTCCAAGAAGAACTTTGATATGGTGCCATGTAGGAACTCGAATAAGCCATTTAACTTGTCTGGTCTGATGTGCCATTTAGAACAATGATAGTTGATCAAACACTTCAATGCCTTTTAACCGTGTAATTCCCATAATCCTTTCCATTATTGGTAATGAGAAATCTGTCAATCTCTACTTTAATACATTCAAAGACAGTTTCCACAGCGCTCCAGTGTAGAGATTTCAAAGATTAAAATCACTCTGAGTACAAATAAATTCTCCTAATCGCAGTCCTAAATTGCATGCCTCTACTTTAAACATTTCCTCTGGTCCTAGACTCCCAACCAGGGGCAACATCTTACCTCCATTTACTCTGTCTATCCTTTTTGTATTATGTAGGTCTCGATTAGATCCCCTCGCCATTCTTGAAAACTCTAGAGAATACAGGCTGACTTTTTTCCAACGTCTCTTCTTTGGCCAGACTTGCCATCACAGGACAAATTTGGTGAACCTTTGCTGTACTCCTTCTATGGCAATGATCTCTTTCCTGAGATAAAGAGACCAAAATTGAACACAGTTCTATGGGTCTGGTCTAACCAATCATCTGTACAATTCCAGCAAGACTCCACAGCAATTAAGGCTAACATTCCATTAGCCTTCCTAATAGCTTGCTGCACCTGCATGGTAGCCTCAGTGACTTACTGAAAATGATGCCTAGGTCCCTTTCCAAGCTTTTACTATTTAAGAAATACTCTGCACATCTGTTCCTCCCACCCAAAGTGGATAACCTCACATTTTTGCACGTTATATTCCAGTTGCAATGTTCTTGTCGACTAAATAAGCCTGACCAAATTCTCCTGAAGCTGCTGTACAACTTCTTTACAACACACATTCCCACTTAGTTTTGTGTCAGCTGCAAATTTTGAAATATTACGTTTGGTCCCACCTCCAAATCATTGATATATATTGTCAACAGATACCTATGGTATCCCACAAGCTACTATAAATGATCCATTTATCCATATTCTGTATCCTACCTGTTCACCAATACTTGCTCCGTGCCAGTGCATTACCTCGTTTTCAGTGTTTCTGGTTTTGCTAACTAGCCTCTTGTGGAGGTCTTTATCAAAAGCTTTCTGAAAATCAAACAACATCTCTTTATCAACCTTATTAGCAACATCCTCAGGAAAACTGCACCAAGTTAATTTAACACAAATTCTTATTCACAAACCCATTCTAACTGTGCCGGACCTGATCATTGTTACCAAGTATTCATTTATTGCATTCTTTATAGCATTTTGACGTAAGGTTAATAAATCTGTAGTTCCCTTTTTCCCTTTTTTATTCTCTCTCTCTCCCTCTCTCTCTCTCTCTCCCTTCCACCCCACAAACCCCCAAATAGTGGGGCAACATTTGTTGGATTCAGATTTGCCGGAAGCGGATAATATTAAAGTTAAATTGTGGAAGATAAAAATTCATTATGTAAGAGTTAACATGTTGACATTGATAGAAAACTGGCTGGCTAGCAGAGGGTGAGCATAAATGGGTCATTTATTGGTTGGCAAGATGTAACAAGTGGTGTGCCACAGGGATCAGAGCTGGTGCTTTAACATTTTACAAATTATATAAATGACTTGTACAAAGGAATAGAAGACATGGTTGTGAAATTTGATAAATTACACAATCAAGTTGTGAAGAGAGCATAAGGAGTCTACAAAGGGATATAGATTGGTTAAGTGAGTGGGCAAAAATCCAGCAAATGGAGTATAATGCTGGAAAATGTGAAATGGCCAACCTCAGGAGGTAGAATATAAAAATAAGCATAAATGGTGAGAGATTGCAAAGCCCTGAGATGCGCAGTGTCTGGATGTCTGAGTGCATGATGCACAAAAAGTTAGCATGCAAGAAAAGCAAGTAATTAAGAAAACTGAAAGAATTTTGCTGTTTATTATCAGGGGAATTGAATGCATGTGAACATTTGAATTAGGAGGAGAAGTAGGGCATTCAGCTCTTTGAGCCTGCTCCACCATTCAGTAAGATCATGGCTGGTTTATGTTTTGAATTCAATTCCCCATTAAATCTTGATTACCTTAGATTTTTATTGGGCAAGGAATTCAATCTACTTCGCCTTAAACATATTCAATGGCTTCTACTTCTGAGAGACGCCTTCTGAGAGAGTTCCAAAGTTGCGGAACTCTGAGAGAAACAATTTCACCTGATCTCAGCCCAAAAAGAGCAACTGCTAACTTTAACGTAGCACCCCAGTTCTGAACTCACACACAAGAAACAACCTTTCAGAGACGACTTGTCAAGATCTTAGGATCTTGTATACTCCAAACAAGTTGCCAGTCTATCTGTTAAACTCCAGCGAAAAAAGTCCAGTCTGTCCAACCATTCCTCATAACGCAGCCCATTCACTGCAGATATCAATCCAGGAACTTCCTCTGAACTGCTTCCAATGCATGTTCATCCTTCCTTAGGTAAGGAAACCAAAACTGCACGCAGGATTTGAGATGTGGTGTCAACAATGCCCTGTATGGCATTTTCCAACTTTATACTCCATCTCTTAGATTATTGCCACTCAATCAACCTATCTATATCCATCTGTAACCTCCTAATGCCTTCTTCACAATAAACATTGCTATCTATCTTTGTATTATTTGCAAATTTAGCTTCCATGCTTTTGCTTCCCTCATTTAAATCATTGATATAAATTATACACAGTTGAGAACCCAGAACACACCTCTGAAAGACCCCATCATCACATCATGTCAATCAGGAAAAATACCCATTTTTATACATAGTTTTCTACCAGCCAACCAAACGTCTATCCATGCCAGTATGTTATCCTCTAATCATGTGTTTCTACTTTGTACAATAACTTCTGTGACACTTCGTTACATATCTTCTGTAGGACTTCTAAAGGCTAGTCTTTATCTTCAGTGCATGTTACTCCTTCAAAGGATTCCAGTAAATTGGTTGAACTTGATTTCCCTTTGACAAAACCAGGCTGACTTCTCTCAATTGTGTCAAATTTTCTGAGCTCCCAGTTGTAACCTCCTTAATGATTGATTCTAACACCTCCCTGATGACAGATGTCAAGATAATTGGCTTATAGTTTTCTGTTTTCTTCCTCCTTCCCATTTTGAAAAGAAGAGTTATATTTTCTACTTTCTGGTTGATGGAACCATTCTTAACTTTTACATATATTGGAAGATTATCACGAATGCATCTAGCTCTTTAGTAGCTACCCCTTTTAAGATGCTAAGCTGAAGTCCAACTTAGACCCCAGGACCATGTTGTACTACCTCATGAGTGAATTCCTGAACCACGGTGCTATGGTCAGTTAGCTTATCCACCCTGTAGCCCTCATTCTTGTCTAAACAAGCTGAAAAAACCTCCATTGTAAGTTTTGGATAGTATCAAAGGCTAGGGCTGCTGCCTTTGGGTCCTTTTAACTGCTTTACTCTCTGTTGCACCCTCCTGTCCCTAATCACTGGCCAAATCAGATGACCCTATATTAAGGGATATGGCTGTTGCCTGAAAGGAGGTGACCTGCTAACTTTCCCCTTCTTTATGTGCTGTGGTATCTGCAGCTTAGGCTCCACGGCTAACTGAGCAGAGGTTCCTGCAGCTGCAGATGTGTTTTCCAGAGCTCACTAGCATCCAGAAGTTCTCCCATTCTGTTGTTGTAGCACATCATCTGATCTGCTGTCTTTATTGAGTGATCATTAATTAATAATTTTCAGCTAGACACCTAAGTGTCCACACCACTCCAAAGGACTGGCATTATCAACTTAACAGCACACTTGTTTAGCTTGACCCCAAACATCCCATTTGACTCCATGGCTTCATGTAGGTGACGGTCATGATCTCGGTGACGGTCATGATCTTTTCCTCCTACACCATGAATCAAGTTATCATCAGTTATACTGAATTTCCCTTTGCTTTTTTTGTATAAGTCTATTCCTTTCTGGCACATTCTGGCGCTTTTAAGAATAATGGCAGACTCCAGGATTTGTACCATCCAAAGAATGCATTGAATGTGGTCAATAGCAAAGATTTCATGTCAGGTTTCGCATTCCAGCAGTCATTTCCAACATCAAGGTTGCTGTAATGTTATACTTCAGTTATAAAGGACATTGGTGAGATCATATCTTCATTATGGTATCCAGGATTGTTCTAATTTAAGGAAATACATAAATGCATTGGAAGCAGTTTACCAGATTAATATTTGGGATGGATGGGTTGTCTTATGAACTGAAAGACTTGTAATTTAGACTTGTATCTATTGGAGGTTGAAAGAGCAAGAGGTGATTAAATTGAAGCATACAGTATCCTGAGAGGTCTCAACAGGCTGTATGTGGAAAGGATGTTCCCTCTTGTGGGAGAACCTAAAATAGGAGTCACTGTTATGAATAATAGGTCATCCATGTAAGAATGAATTGAGAAATGTTTTCTCAAAGAGGGTCATGATTCTTTAGGACAGATGGGTAGATTCTTGACGAGCAAGAGAATGGAAGGTTATTGTGGCTGGGCAGGAATGCAGAGTAATCAGATCAACCATGATTTTATTAAATGGTGTAACAGGCTTGAGGGGCTGTGTGGCCTAATTCTCCTATTTGGTACGTCCACATTCTTTAATATTGTTTATTTGATTTATAATGCTTTTCCTGATTCTTCCTATAAAGATCCATACTTCGCGACATTAGATTTCATCTGCCAAATTTCTATCCAATTCAGCAGCCTGTATCCATCTAAAGTCTGTTCTTGTCCTCCTCATTGTTTACTGTGTTCAGAATTTTGTGTTGTCTGCAAACTTCGAAACTACTTACTGCATACTCAAGTCTAATACTTACACAAAGAGACCAGAGACCCTAATATTGGCCCCTGAAAGATACTGCTATTCTTCAGATGTTAAAATAGTAAATTACTTTAAAAGAAAAACTTTCTTCCCTTGAAGGTATTAACTCCTTATTGTAAAACTTACATCTAGTTAGTTACAGCAAGGTGTAGAGCTGGATGAACACAGCAGGCCAAGCAGCATCAGAGGAGCAGGAAAACTGACGTTTCGGGTCTAGACCCTTCTTCAGAAAAAAATCTAATTAGTTACATTTTTTGTGCCATATGCAGGCCGTCATTTTACGTTAATCCTGAATCCTTCTGGTCTGTTAAACTTTTGAAGCCATACCTGGTATACTTTTGCTACCTACCCTATATTTTTTCTGGTTCTTGCTTCTTCTGTCTCAGGTAATTGAATAAGAATCAGAGAAGAAAATCCTGGAAAATTTTTGTTAACATTTTTTGTGGCCATTGAAGCTAGCACTACCCAATATTAACTAACTCAGCATAGATCGAGGACTGAACCTGACATCATCTTTGCCTGCGTGATTTAGTTAGGAACTTGATGTGATTTTTTTTTTGTCTCAAAAACAAGTTTATTTCAGATTTCAACTTGGTTATATTTTTGAACTTGACCTCAAATAAAGTGACAAAATAAACAGATTTAAGTGTAGCAGTAGAATATCGCATGTTATATTTACTATAAATTCAGATTAATTTAATCTTTTAGGTTACCTTTGTTGGTTGAAGTATGGCACAAAGATAAAATGGCCAAAGACTTGCTGTTGGGAGTGGCAAGATTGAAATTATCCAATGTTCTGACAGCAGAAAAATCTCGCTTTTTGGGACCATCAGGAGATCAATGTTGGCGTCAGACCTACAGTGAGAGGATACCAGTTGTGGCAGCACATGGGCAAGTAAATTATTAAAATAATACTAGAAACCTTAGTTGTAATTCCTCATTGCCAAATCCTGTTTGTGTGTAATAGTACGTCTTAAACTTTGAGTAATATATCCTATGCTTGTCTGTCACAGACAAGTAAAGTAAGTTACTAATACGAGTTTATTTTTAATCGCAAAGATTCACCAGTGTGATCTTGACTCTAATGTAGGATGTGTACTGCTGGTTTTGTGCCATATCACTGGACTGCTTCTTTGTTCTGCTAATAGACCACAAGCAGATGTAAGCCATTCAATGAGCTTGTGGCTGATCTGGCCAACTCCACTTTCCTGTTTTTTCACCATTATTATTGATTCCCTAACTGATTTAAAAATCTAACTATTTCAGCTCTGAATATACTTAATGAACCAGCCACTACAGCCTTCTGAATTAAAGAATTCTACAGTTTCACAACCCTCTTAAAGAAGAAATTCCTCCTCCTCTCTGTCTAAAATGATGAGCCATAATGGGAAACAATCTCTCAGCATCTATTATATCACACACCCTGAGAATCTTACGTTTCAGGAAGATCATCTCTCATTCTTCTAAACTCCTGAAACCTTTTCTTGCCATCATTCTTATCCAATTTTTTATGAACAGTGTCATGGTTTCTTCAAGGTCCAGAGCGTGGAAGCAACTGGGGCCCTGGAGTGGTACCTGAGCAGGACTCTAGCAGGAGTGCAGGAGAAGGCAGCTGGAGTGGCCAGTAGCAAGAGCAGGAGCAGGCAGCACGAGGCAGTGGTGGGAGCAGGAACATGTTTCCCGTGGTGGTGGCAGTAACAGGAACAGGTTTCAAGGTGGCGAGTGTAGGTAGCACAGTGTGGTACCAAGGTCGAGCCCAAAGCAGGGGAGGTTGAACTGTTGAGAGGAGTGAGGAGTCCAGCATGGCCAGACACTTATGGACTACGGTGTTAACTGTGTTTCTTTGTTCTTCCAATTTTTAGTAAGAAAGACTGTAACGTTTAACTTTTAAACTTTGTCTTCATTATTTTCTGTTTTGTAGCTAAGATTCTGTACCTAGGCATCTTTGTACCTAAAATGGTGCCGTAAGTGGCGACTTGGAAACTTTTCACTGTATTCGTGTGAACACATGTGACAGTAAACCTAATTCAAACTCTGGGTACTGCTACACCAACATGGCTATCTCTGCATTCAAGCCTAGCCATCAGATATAACGCATCGCCAGCATCTTCACTTTGGAGACCCCTGGATGAACCTGGTTGAGTTCAGTTAGTATCTAGTGATGCCCTTTGTTCAGGACTATCGCCAGCATCCTCTACTGTGAGCTGGTCTCTCTGGGTCCAAAGAAAAGGTTTTAATCTAGTTGTATGGCTTCGTCCATCATCACCAGTTGTTTCAGTTTTGACAGAACTGGATCTTCCTGCGCCCCAAGTCTGCTATTATCAACTGTGACTGTGTCCAGAAAATTTAATACCATTACAAGACTTTTCCATTGGTGGTACTATTGGCGGTGTTACTGCCAATGGGAGGCAGCTCAATGCATCCACATTCACTACTTGGCCTGTCGTAGAGTGTTCTAAGTTGTAATTACAGGCACTTAGTATTTGAACCCACCAGTGAATTTGGGTGGCGCTGTCTTGTGCTCTTTAAGCAGATCTTGTAGGGATTTGTGGCCTGTTATTATCACAAATTTTCATCCATAAACGTATTGGTTGAACTTCCTGACTCTAAGACCACCAATCCTCCCTTCTCTGCCTTGGCGTATTTACGCTCTGCATTAGCCAAAGTCGGGGATCCACATGCTGTTGGGCGTTCCTCTCCATTGGGCCACCTATGAGCTAATAACCCCTAGATGCTGTATGGGGTGGCATCGTATGTCAATACCAGATCTCACTTGGGATTGCAGTGTGCCAACTCTTTAAAGGATGAAAGCTATTTCTTCATTTCACTGAAAGCTTGGGCTTGTCTATGCAACCTTTTCCAAGGCTGACCCTTTGTTAGGAGTTGATGCAAAGGTGGAGGGCAGTTTATGTAGGAGCTTTCAGAATAATTTACTAGCCCAAGAAATGACCTCAGCTCCTGGGCAGACGTGAGAGCCGGGGCAACTTTAATCGCCCTCATTTTATCTTCCAGTGGGCGTAACCCAGTTTTTGTCAACTCTGTAGCCCAAGTAAGTCACTTCGAGTGCCTGGAACATACAGTTTTCCCTTTGGCGTATGCTCACATAAAAACATCTAAGGACTATGCCCAAGCTCTCTAAGTGTTTTTTTTTATTCCCTGTTATTAGCACATCATCTAAATAAATGGCAGCCTGAGATAGACCTTACAAAATGTTCTCTATCGTCTGCTGAAAAATTGACAACACCCAAATGGCAAGCCTTCTGGGTATTAATTGTAGCATACTTCAGGGAATCCTTATCTAAACACAATTGCAAGTAAGCGTGGCTCATGCCAAGCTTCATGAAAGTCACACCTCTGCCAGCTTTGTATTAATCCTGTATCTGAGGGATTGAGTGCTTATCCAGCTGCAAAAACTGGTTTACCGCTTGTTTAAAACTCCCACAAAGGTGAAACTTTGGGTTTCAAAATCTGCACAGCCAGTGCTGCCCATTCTGCACATTATACTGATTTGATGATTCCTTCATTTTCTAGCCTTCTGATTTCTGCCTCTACTTTTGCCCCTAGGGCAAATGGCACTGGGTGGTCTTGCAGAATGATGGAATTGCTTCCAGGTCAAGATGCAAGGTGGCCTTGACTCCTCTGGTAGTCCCTAGACCTTCCTGGAAGACTTCTGGTTATGTAATTAGGATTTCACTCAGGCAGCCATTTTCTAATTGAAAAATGTTGAGCCAATCTAGGTGAATCTCTGTCAATCAATTTTACCCTATCATGCTTGAACGTGTGCCTTTTATTACAATCAGTGGTAACTGAACTAGCTGCTTCTCATACAAGACCGGAACCGAAGTTATACCCTTAATCTGTAAAGGTTCCCTGATATAGGTTCTCAGCCTAGCCAAGGTCTTGTGCAAACTTAAGAGTTGGAGTTCAGACCAAATTTTGTTAAAAAACTGGTTCTGCAATCATTGATACGGCCATGCCGGTATTGATCTCCATTAGAACCGATGATCATTTAACCAGGCGTTTATTTTTATTGGGTCTGATTTGGATTTTGCTAAGCAATTTAACTGTTCCAACTCAGATGTATGTGGATTTTCTAGAGTATGCGCTCTCCTAACTCATAGGTACTGGCCTATGAGTTATCTTACTCAGTTTAGGTCTAGTAGGACTCTTTGTCTGTCTCAAATCCATATACCAGCTGCAACTACAGTGGTTTACTGACCTGGATCCTGAAGAAAATTTTAATTGTTTGACCAAGACTTGGCTTTGTTTTGGGACTTTGCTGTGGGCTGATCTGGAGTCCCTCCAATCAGCATATGTCCTGAGTGAAGCTATACAATTTCCTGCACTCAAATGGTATTCCCCAAGCTCAGTCAGACTGGCGAAGTGTCTGTAAAGAAAAAAAAAATTGCAGGAGAACTTCTGCTTATCTGTGCAAGGGCAATTTTGGCAGTAAAGTAGAAAGAATCTAGATAGACAGCAAATGGGAGAAATTTTTTTTTAAACTGACGTGGTGTGATTTATCGACAATGCAATGTGGCATTGCTGTTTTTAATACATTTGTCCTTTCTGAAAGGTACTGATGGGTACAGAATATCATTTTGCGTATCAATAATTCAACAACTAAGCACTAACTCTTTTAAGATCAAGACAGTTGTGTGTTGGGAAAACCTTTTTTTTAAAACATATTCATTTTGTATGAGAAATAAATAGAAAAATGCTTCTCCAAGCCTAATATTAAAAGAGAAATGAAGGAGAAAGGGAACAATAATAAAATTATAATTGAAACTTGAAAACTGCTGACAGAATAGTTTCATTGTGACAACATTGTTAGTAATACATTCTAATATTTTCATTGGATTAAAGGTTTAATTACATATAAAGCAGGAGTTTATTCCACTAATTTAGACTTCTCAAAATTGTACGGGGAAAACATTGGATAATGTCACACCAAGCTAAAGTTAAATGGTTTTTTAAAAGTATTTTTTACACTATTTACAGTCATCTTTTTTGCCATTAAGTATCATCTTCCTGAATTCTCTGCACCAAGGTAGGACCTTAGCAATCATTTACCAAGCCACAGTAAACTGCTGTGATTTTCTTTGCTCCAGGAAGGGTGAGGAAATTGGCCCTGAGTCTACCTCATCAAGTACAGAAATCGAACCTTGTGCTGTTCTAGTAATTTGGTTCACACAATGGCTGTACAACCAACTGAGCTAACAGGCTCATTAATTATAACGTTTTTGAATTTGATACTGTGCTCTGAAAATTGATATTGTATGGATGAGTTCTTTATTTAAAGTTATTCCACTGTCTCATTAGGTCGAGCAACAAAATTGCTGAACTGTACTACTCCATGACCCTGGAGGATTATAATTTTGTAAAAACTCAACATGTTACTGTGTCTGATTCATCTCAGGTGAGCCTATGGTATTCTTGCATAAATTCAAGCTTAGATTTTATTTGATATTGATTTGAGAAACAGATGTTTTGTTACATGTTTTGATCTGCATTTACTTAAGTACCGTGTAGTCAGCATGATTTTTTAAAAATGATTGACTGAAGACTTGATTAAAATATAATAGCTGGATCTTACACGGCCGCCTTGGGCGCATTTTCAACGGGGTTGCAGGGAACATTGGTCGGATGGCTAGCCCATGCTTTGCCATCCACTCATAAAACAGCCCACCTATCATATGTAAGTAAATAATTATGAGTCCTTTGAAGTTGTTAAATATTATTCCCGAGTATTACTATACCCATGCCATAAAACATTCGGTAGGTGTGGGCAGGACTTCTGTTTTGTCCAAAGCATTTGAAACGGTGAAAAGAAAGGAAGGGTATTATTACTGAAGGATGCACTTGTTCGTCAAGACACCACTGAGAAGATTGCATCCCTCCTCCATCCTACCCTCATATTCTTTATAACCCACCATGCTTGCTCACCGCCTCCAATCTCCACCCCATCCAGAGCCCCCAGACCTTCCCTCCTCCAGATCCAATGGGGTATTTGGTTCCAGAGGAAGGAGAATTCTTGGCCTTCCTGCTGTCCACTGGTGTTGCCAGGACTACAGGAGCAGCAACCCAAACAGATTGGCTGGCAGCCAGCAGGAGTCTCACTATGAGCCGGTTTAAGGATGGGGGCCAGTTGACTGGCTACCTACCTTTCTTCTGGGAGGGTGAGCCATTCTTTTGCCCCCACGTCCCCCTTGTTTACTGCCCATGGTTGTTGCCCACATACTGCAAAAAAACAATTGAATGGGATTATTGTCTGTTTGTCTATCTTGCATAAAAAAATCCGTGAAATTTGCAGGGCTCATAGACACAGGCCGTTCAGAGTTCTCTATATCTGTTTTCTAAATTCTGTTGCAGATTGTTGTGCAGACAAGTAAATGGGATAGGAGGCTTGAAAGGAGCTGAGTGGGAGAAACTTAGGCATATTAAATAAATCAAGCTAGCTGGCCTAAGTAGTGCACTAAAGATGACTGTCCTAGATATGAGAATTAATAACTCATTAAAGAACCCTTTGATATTACTGAGATTTGATGCATATTCATACCTAATTACTTTATAGTTACCCTGAACATGAGCTAGAAAGTCTAAATCTGAGCATTTAAAGACACTTTTCTGCATTAGCAGTACCAGCTAAACTTTTGAGTAGTTTTACAAATCACAAAATGGACTGGTATGTTTTTTTTATTAATAAAAAAAGCCCGCTCCTTTCCTCTCACCTTTTCACTAGAGCTAGAAATAACTGACATTTATATAGTGCTTCTTGTCCGCAAGCAGTCCCATACCGTTTCCAATTACTGACTTTTCAGAAGCGTTTTTTTTTTCATAAACTGTGGACTACTGTTACATTCAGTAAGATCACGGCTGATCTGGTTGTGGTCCTAATTTTCCACTCTCATGTCTGTACTGTACAAACATTGATTCTACTGTTTATCAACAACTGGTCTAATTTTGTTTTGAATAAATGCAGTGACCCAGCTGCATTGCTTTTTAGGGAGGAGAATTCTACACACTAATGATTCTCAATGGGAAAGAGTTCTCATAACTGTTTTATAAGTGACATCTCTTAATCTTAAAGTCCGTCACTTAGTTCTAGTCTCCTCAACAAGATATCCACACTGTCATGACCCCGCAGGATCTTGTATGTTTCAATAAGACCATCTCAATCCTTCAACGTCCAATGAGTTTAGGCTCAAAGAATACATTGCCTCCTTCATTCCAAGCCTTTCATTTCAGGAATGAATTGAGTGAGCCTTTTTCTTAACTGAAGAGCCTTTTAAAAAGATTTGTCTAAATTTTCTGCAAAACAGAAATGTGATATTGCTTCATGTCTCCAGTAAAATGCACAACTTGCATAAATATAATAAAGGTTTTATTTCTTGTACATAGCTAATGCATCAGTAGAAGAAATTTAAATTCAAATAGAAGTGTAAAGGAGATGCATGAGCATGTGTATGTGCAAGTTGATGAAGGTGGTAGAACAGGTTGAGAGTGCAGTTAATAAAGCATAAAACATCCTCAATGTTATCAATACAAGCATAGAAAACATTGGTTTGACCTCAGCTGGAGTGTGCATTCAGTTATTGCACCATATATACTGGAAGGATGTGAAGGCATGAGAGAGGATTCAGAATAGCAGCATGAGAAATGTTCTCGGGATCAGAAACAGTTACGTAGATAAATTGAAGAAATTGGAATTGTAGCTTTGGGGAAAAAGTTGAGATGATATTTGAAAGAGGCTTTCAAATTTTGGGGGTTCTGGACAGATTAGTAAGGGAGAAATTGTTAGCATTGATGTAAGAATTAAGAATCAGAGGAAATAGATTTAAACTAATTGAGAAAAGAAGTGGCAACATAAGGAAATCTTTTTTTCACACAGCAAGTGTGTAGGATCTGGAATGCACTGACTGAAAGTGTGTTGGCGCCAGGATTAATAAAGGTATTCAAGAGCAAATTAGATCATTACCTGAAAAGGATGAACGTACACTGTTCTGGGGAGAAGGCAAGGTGGTGACGTTAGTTGAAAGCTGGCACAGACATCATAGACCAAATACACCCCTTCTGTGGTGTAACTATTCGAATTCCATAATGCTGAGTTACTGTGGGGGCTTTTGGATTTTTTTACTCTAATTTTGCTAGTAAAGAAAGTTTTAAAACAAACTTTTCCATTGGGATTTACAGAATTAAAGTAATTTTTGCAGCTACTGAATAGATCAATTAAAAAAAAATCTTGCAGCTCATTTAGAATAATGTATCATCTCCATGATACTTCAAAAAATAATGATCACAGTCATAAATCCCATTCTCGAATCAGTCATTTTCTATAACCATCATCTAGTTATACTGCTTATTAAGAGTATGATAATGTTTTCAGTTATCATTTGAACCTTTAAAATATAGCATATTGATTAACATTTAATCCCTACAATAAAGACATGGCTGGTGTGTTTCTTGGCTTGAGTTCTTTTTTAGGTTTTTTCATATTGCTTGGATTCAACTGGACAAAGTTGAGACCTGTGAATGATATGTTAAAGAGCTGCAAATGGTTCTGGAACCACATGCTGCAGACCCTGCTGTAATTCAATGATTCAACATGCTCAAAGGGCTGACTACTGACTTCTTATTCACTGTTGTTTATTTAGAGCACAAATGTAAATATAGTTTTAAATGCTAAAAAACTGTTTCTACTGCAGAATTCAAATATTGGATACCAGCAACAGCCTGATCCTTCAGCTAAGCCTGTTCAGGCTTCAGAGCCTGGTCATGAACCTGGGCCTCGTGAGACAATGGAATATAAAGCTGCATTAGAGTTGGAAATGTGGAAAGAAGTACAAGAAGATTTGTTTCAGGATCAGGTAAATCCTGCTTGTTCAGCAACAAACCCAAATTTATCAAGTAACTTGTTGCTGATGATAAGGTGGAAAACTATATTTGGACCATTGGTATAATTGGGGCCAACCTAATTGTATAACATTGAAAGCAACTCCCTTATACTTGAGCTTTTTATATTTTTAACTACAACTTAAATATTATGTAACTCCAAAAGTATTAACCATTTCCCCATTTTTCCTTAATTTTCTTCATTTCTTCGCAGGCTCCTTGATTAATTGTCTGAATAAATCTTGTGTTCTATGTGGATAATTTTTTTTGTGGTTTTTAAGTGGCTAATGTATTATGTTTCTTGCTAATAGTTGAAGCACAAAGAACTGGCTCACATGCAGGCCCTTGCTGAAGAGTGGAAGAAGAGAGACCGAGAAAGGGAAGCACTTGTGAAGAAAAAGGTGAAGTAGCAGTAAACTTGTCAAGAATTTAAGGCTAGCTCCTGAGCCAAACATTGCTTTCCCAGTAAAGGGCTATGTATTTATAAATTAAATAGCCACATGCATTTTTACTCTATGTACTAAAATATAGCTAGTATAAGTGTATATTATAAATAGAAAAGCTGGATTTTAAACAATGGCAAATGACTTCCTTGGAGGTTGGATTAAAGAAAAGCTTTAGATCTTCTTTTCTCACTTGCTGAATAGCTCCAAATCTTAATACTGCTATCCAAATTGCCGAGCCATTCTTGACTGCAATATTCCTGCCCAAAGATTCTAATGCTGTTATGAAATAAGATGTCCAACAAAGCCTCTCTGTCTTTATGATCCCACAACACTATTTGAAACGGAAAATAGAATTCTCTGCGTCCTGTCCAAATGTCCACCATTAATTAAGATTTATAAGATCGTGGGTAGGGTTGTTCATTTTTTTTTCCTTTATTAGTTTAGGGGATGAGGGCATCACTGGCTAGACAGCATTTATTGCCCATCGGGCAGTTAAGAGTCAACCACATTGATGTGGGCCTGGAGTCACATGAAGGCTGGACCAGAATGGCAGTTTCCTTCCTGAAAGGACATTAGTGAACCAGATGGGTTTTTCCGACAATCAATAATGGATTCATGGTCATCATTAGATTCTTAATTCCAGATATTTATTGAATTCAAATTCCACCATCTGCCGTGGCGGGATTCGAACCTGGGTTCCAGAATGTTATCTGGCTCTCTGGATTAACAGTCCAGTGGTAATACCACTAGGCCATCGCCTCCCCTCCATTCTTGCTTGCACAGTGGTCACTGCCATTCACGACTCCTCAGATAACAAAGCAGTCTGTGTCCAAATGCATCAAGAGCCAGACAACATTCAGACTTGGGCTGTTAATGGCAAGTTGCATTGGTGCCACGTAGGCGCCAACCAAGGACCATTCCATGGCAGTAGCATTACTGAATCAGCTATGAACAACATCCTGCAGTTACCATAGGCCAGAAACCAAACTAGACTAGCCACATAAATACTGTGGCTACAAGAGCAGGTCAGAGGCTAGGAGCTCTATAGTGAGGAACTCACCTCCTGACTTGTCAAAGCCTGTTTACTATCTAAAAGGCACAAATCTGCAATGTAGAGTACTGTCCACTTACCTGGATGAGTGCAGCTTTGGTAATACTTGCGAAATCTGACACCATCCAGGTCAAAGCAATCCATTGGTTTGGTGCCAAATCCAATCCCTGCAATATTCACTTATTGCTGATTCGTCCAGTAAATGCACTGCAGCAACTCACCAAGACTCCTTAGAGAGCATCTTACAAACATGCGATTTCCACCATCTACAAGACAAGGTAGGAGGTACATGGGAACACCACCATGCAATTTGCCCCCATGTCATATATCATCCTGACTTGGAACCGTATCACCACTCATTCACTGTTGCTGGGTCAAAATCCTGGAACCTTCTCCTCGACAGCGTTATGGGTATCCCTACTCCACAAGGACTGTAGCGGTTCACAAAGGCAGCGCATGATCCTATCTTAAGGACAGTTCGAGATGGTCAGTAAGTGCTGACCTAGCAAGCAATGTTTGATCTTGTGAATGAACAGAAAATAATCAGAAGTGTCATTTTTTGTGGTTGTGGTAGTGGTAAGCAAACCCTTCTTGTCATTCTAGACCTAACTGCAGCCTTTGACATAGTAAGACTACCCCATATTTCTCCAATGTCTGTTGTCTTGCTGATTGGGACAACTCTCACCTGGTCCTATAACCTTTCTATATCTATCACATTAAATGACTTCTATTCCTGTCCTAACTCTGTTACCTCTGGCGTCCCTCAAAATTTAATCTTGGCTTTCTCCTGTTTCTTATCAACACATAAGCCCAGATGAAATCATCTGATAATACTACAGCTCTCACAGATTTATTCACACCATCAGTTCTGTCTCTGCACCATTTCTTTTTGCTCTCCAACTTAGCCAAATCATCAGACTGCTTGTCTAATATGAAAAACTGGATGTGCAGAAATAGCTTCCAACAAAATATTAGGAAGATTACTGAAGTCATGCTGTTTGGTCTCTGCCAGAAGATCTTGTGTGCCTCTCTGCTTGACTATTCCAATGCTGTCCTGTTTAGCCTCCTATGCCATCTTTTAAACTGCAACTTTTTCGGGACCCTGCAGCTAATCTCTTAACTCTTGATTGAATGTGACTTTGCATGTGTTTTGCTGACCTTCAATGTTCTCAGCTAAGCAGCTTTAACTTCAGCTGCTAAGACCCTCAGATCTGGAATTCCCACTCTAAGCTCTGCTGTGCTCTGCTTCTTTGTGTTCCTTTAAAGTGTTCCTTAAAACTCCTCTTTGATCAGGCTTTTGTTTATCTGCCCTAATATCTCCCCATATGGCATAGTGTCAAAGTTTGTTAGAAACACTTACAAAGTGCTTTGGGACGTTTTAATATGTTAAAGGTGCTAGATAAATAATTGTTGCTTGTAATGATGAATTTAGTGAAAATTATTTATGCAAAAGGCAAGAGTTGGAAGTAGATTTGCTCAGGGATAGATGTTGGCTCCACTTTTATACTTGGGAGTATATCAATAATTTGAACTTGCATCAGGGACACCTCAACTTGTTCACAACAGAAAAGAGATTTGACTAAGAACAAAAATCAGGAAAGTATGTGCTGTTTTGGGAAATGGGCAAACAGACTGTAGTCAGTAAGTGTGAGGTTGCATATTTTGTGGAATCAGAAGTTGAAATCAAACTACTTGGAAAAGGTACTAAATAGTGCTCAGCAACAGTGACATAGGAGTTCAAATTCATTCATCCCTGAAAGTTAAATTGAAATGGTTTCATTGAGCAGCCAGAACTAGAATTGGTGTTGTATTTGAGTGCTAGTTTACCCTTGTTGTCATAATTTTGTATAGATGTGAGGCACATTTTGCATTTCAGTACGTTGATACAGGGTTGATGAGATGCAGTTAAATAAACCTGTTTTCCTCTGCAACTCAATGTAATGTTCTGGGATATTTAATGCAGAAGAAACTCCTCTCTCATTTGTAACATTTGACAAAGAGAGAAGGCATAGTAATGTATGTCATTAAAAGATTGACACTGATTTCTGATGCATTTAAGCAGCGACATACTTAGAACAATAAATGTTAACTTAGCTCAGTATAGTGATGACTATTGTTTGTCTGTCTGGCTAAACAGTTAGAATCGATTTAATACTCATGTTTGGTCAGCTGAAGTAAAGTTGCCTTGGATTTCACCTTTGTTTGATTCTCTACATGATCTGTAATAATACCTATTTTAACTAGTAATCAAAGTTTGGTTTTGTAAAATACAAATGAAAACTGAAAATGTTCAAAGCCTGAAATTAAAAACACAAATTCTTTGCAAGTGCATAGAAGGCTGCACAACTTTTTTAAAGATGTGCTTATGATATTTAGACTTCTACTGGTGCACTGACATTTGGGGTATTTTTAAATAAGTCCAGCTGACCTTTGTAAAATGCTCAGAAGGTTCATCGAACCTTTTTAAAACTTCCTTAACATGTAAAATTCCTATTCACCATTACAAAGGAGTGGTATAAGCATTTAATTATTATAATTCAAAACGTGTTGTAGGAAAAGTTGGTAAACAGGTTACAAATCCTAATGGTGAGAAAGCTTGAAGTAAAAGGAACTGTATTAAGACCAACAAGTATATCCGTTCGTAATAGATCTCAATACCCTTTTTCCTTGCTTACCTTTGTTTGAATTATGATGAGATAAATTGCCTTAATAACTGAAAATGGTAAATGAGGCTTCTGTCCTATTTTTGAGATTCAGTCCGAAGGTGGGGAACCACTTGTCTATTTATGATTTGTAAGATTTTTGCAAATTATCAACGCTGCACTGAAAAGAAACTTCATAATTTTGCATTCTTTTGTTATTGATGATAGGTGCTTGAATATGCTGCACTTGAGGAACGACTACAAAAAACATTGGCAGATTTGGAAAAAAGAGAGAGACAGCTTGCTAATGGTGAAGTGGAGGTGATTGTGGTTAAAATTTCTTATAAATTGAAGGTGCAAAATAATATAACTTTGCTTTTTAGTTGACACTCTTCTGCCTCTTTCATGAAAATGTGACCTTTTACTTTAGTTGCAATGTAAAATTACATTGTAAAGTAAATTTAATGTATTAAAAGGATTTAAAGCAAAGATTTGTTCTTGGTATTTGGGCATTGCTGTCAAGATGGAAATTATTGCACATCACCCCATATTCCTGTAGGTGGTAGTGGTGGGTTTTTTGAATCACTGCAGTTAAGGTATTGAGTACGGAATTCTAGGGTATTGATAATGCAATTGAGGAACAGCAGTCTATACCCAAGTTAGGACGGTACATGACATGAGCTATATTCCCATGAACATGGGATCTTGCTCTTTGATATGGAGGTTATGGGCTGCAATCTCAAAGTGAAGTGTACTTGAAGTATTGCAACGTATGCTGCAGGTGTAATATACTACAGTCACAGTTTACTGTTAGTGAAAGAAATGGATATTGAGTTTAATGATGGAACAGCAGCAATTGAACTGCTATGTTCTAGATGTCACTGAACTTCTTGAGTTGAGTTAAATTTGGGCCGTACAGAAAATTGACTATCCCATTGCAACCTTGACTTGAGCTGTTAGCGACTGGAGTTGCTTTCAAAGGTCAAGAAGTAAATAATTTTTTTTTCAATAAGTTAACTCTTTGCGATGATTGATCCAATTAAACTCCTGGGCAGTAGCGACAAAATGCTAATAATGGAGACTTAATGACAGAGGTGCTATATTGCCACATTTAGAAATGCCTATCATTTTCTGAGTGTCACAAAATGATTTGCAGCTAATTAATTATTTTTAAAGTCTTGTGATTGACTTCTGTTTCTGTCTAAATAACAATTTGCACATGGCAAGGTATTCAAATCAGCAATACTGACTTGGAGATGTACAACATGGAAACAGACCCTCAAGTCCAACTCGTCCATGCCAACCAGATATCGTAAAATTAATCTCGTCCCATTTGTCAGCATTTGGCCCATATTCTTCTAAACCCTTCTTATTCATATATCCATCTGGATGCCTTTTAAATGTTGTAATTATACCAACCTCCACCACTTTATGTTGCAGCTCGTTCCATACACGTGCTACCCTCTGCATGAAAATGTAGCCCCTTAAGTCCCTTTTAAATCTCTCCCCACTCACCTTAAACCTATTCCCTCTAGTTTTGGAGTCCCCTATCCTAGGGAAAAGACATTGGCTATTCACCCTATCCATGCCCCTCATGATTTTATAAACTTCTATAAGGCCACCCCTCAGCCTCCAATGCTCCAGGGAAAATAGCCCCCAAGCATATTCAGCCTTTCCCGATAGCTCAAACCCTCCAACCCTGGCAACATCCTTGTCAATCTTTTCTGAACCCTTTCAAGTTTCACAACATCTTTTCTATAGCAGGGAAACCAGAATTGAACATATTAATGTTTTTAGTACAGTTCATTGAGGCATAAATCCCCATGGGATACTGGGAACTGTGATTTTCAGAGGTTGCCTTGGGTTTTTTTAATCTTATTGAATAGGCAAGCAGACTTTTAGTTTTAATATTCTTTATGATTACAATTAAGTCGAACTGGACCGTGCTATAATCAGAACATTATTTAGAAGATTTATTTTTCTTTTCCTTTTCCCTTTCTCGTGCTGGAGTTATTCAGTAAATCAATAAGTATGGTTTTTTTTTGTTCAATCTTGTATGCTAATAGTAAATTACTTTTGAGGAATGCCTGACGAGCTTTGTATTCAAGTGAACTGTGTAAAGTTGATCACAATTTATTTTTCATCTATAACGTAAAACAAAATGTTGATTTGACCTTTCACATCACTGGACATACCAATTCCTGCAATGTGATTTAAATATTATCTGTGTGATGATTACTTCCAAGTTGAAATGATAAATACAAAATTTAGAGCTTAGATTAGAAAAAAATTGTCATTTTGCTTGATGAAATAATTCAGATGCCTCATCTCATTGGCTAAAAAGAAGTCCTCTTAGTTTTGGCTTCAGTCTTTCCTTTTTGATAAATTACAATATAGCTTCTGTTTCAAAAGAATAATCTATTGCTGTTTTGTCAATATCTCATGGACAGTGTTTTAATACTCAAAACTGAAATTGTAAGCAAAATTGGGATTCGATTCAAATTCTTTGACCTAGAAAATGTGCCTTTTTGAAAACTGAAAATTAACATTGCATGTATGGTTGGCTGCATAACTGTCTCTTGCTGAATTGTCATGATGAAATGGAGAGGGAGGGAAGCACCTTGTAGGCCTAAGGACTTCTACTGCATGAGTGGTGTACAAAGTAAATCATTAGGAATGTTTTAATTTGTGCCCTGCCAAGGTATTCGTCAAGAGCACAAAATGAATCCGGTTTATCTTTGACAAGTACAAATTTTATTTATTCAACAGAATGATATATATCCATGCACTTCACAGGAGTGTAACAAAACAAAGTATGACACAGATCCTGAGCCACAAAAGACATATTAGGTAATTTTTTTGCAATGTCTTAAAGATGATGTGGAGCAAGGGAATTCCAGAGTTGGGAATTTAACAACTCCAAAAGTGCTGCAATTATGATTGGGAATGCAGAAAAGACAATAATTAGAGGAGTACGAAAATCTTACTGAGTTGTGAGACTAGAGGAGATCACAGAGATGGGAGGTAACAGGCCATGGAGTGATTTGAAAACAAGCATGACATTTTCAAAATCAAGTTGTAGCTTGATCCTGTTGAGCACAGGGGCAATGGATAAATAGGGCATGTCACAAATTAAGACATGGCAATGGTTTGGATGATCTGATGTTTATAGGGAATAGAATGTGGGAAACTAGCCAAAATCATGTTGATATAATCAAGTCTAGAAGTAACCAAGGCATGGATGAGGATTTCAACAGTAGATGAGCTGAGTCAAGTGTGAATTTGAGTGATGTTACAGAGATTAAAAGAGGCATTCTTACATAGATGGCATGAATATGAGGTCGAAGTTCATCATGTGACACCAAGTCTGTTAACAGACCCACATAACCTCAGACTGTCAAACCCTCACCTTTCTAAGGACCAGTCTATAACTGACCACTAAATCAATGGCTAAGAGTTACTGATGCTGAAACTCACCTAGGTGAACTGCCCTGAAATAACTAGTCCAGATTACTGTAATTTTCAAAGCACTTAAATGTAACATTTTTTCCAATTGTCATGAATTAAGTCACATTTGTTTCATCACCATTTATAGTATGCTTCTAAACTTTCACAGCACTGCACTCAAAGTGAACTTTCATTGATAAATGTAGTTGGAAAAAGTAAGACTAAGCTAAAGGTCTGATCCCACTCGAATTTGTTAAGTGGTCAGCCCTCTCAACCATGCAAAATGTGTATGAGATTAGAGTAGATCAAATGAACCAACAGTTTATTGATCAGTTGAAAGTTGTATTATGGCATGCAAACAGGTTTCACAGAGTAGCAGTTAAATATCTGGTATCCTTCTCTATTGCTGGGTCAAAACCAGTTATTCCATACCTAACAGCACTGTGGAAAATATCTTCACGAGGGATGCAATGACTTATCAATGCCTTTTCAATTGGACTGGACACTAAGCACTTCCAATACTGCCCATACCCTGTACAGGAATTAACAAAAATAGTTACTGTATCAGGAGTATTTTATTAATTATCTTGTTTGTCATTGTGTTTATCTGAAAGTTTTCAAACTATTATCCTGTATATAGCTCCAGAGGTTGAGGAGAGAGTTACAGGATGAGCATGATCGGAGTTTGCGAGAAATGCAAGAGACCACAAGACGTTGTACGGAAGATTCTGTCCGTCAGGTGGAACTGGAGAAGTTAAAATTTAACCAGTTGGAACAAGATAAATTTCGCTTACAACAGCAGGTGAGGAAAAGGATTGCTAGTCCAAGACAAATTAAGATACTGTTTCCAAGCAATAGTAACTCTTTATGATCAGTTTGTTCTTAGTCTATTGTGCTCATAATCTTGTCAATAAAGCATACAATTTGAATTGCTTCATACTTATAGGTATTTTCGCAATGGCACCACGTTAAGTATTCTTTCTGGTGTATTTGCACTTATAAATTAAATTTGCCATTACATTTGTCTTCATTTATCTGGATCTCCATGAAAGGTAGCACCAGGTGGTCTTGCATAATGGCCTCAATATCACAGCATGATGTCAGACGTCTACACCCTGCTCTTCCCCAGACCTTTCCCATCTTCAGTGCCTACTCGGTGAAACATTATAAACTTAGTTTTGCAGAGTACATCCAGCATTTCTCCCCAGACTGTAGGCCTGTTTTATATGACCCCCTTTCTCTCCCCCACACGCCCCCTCCAAAAACACACCTAATAGGAACATGCAAAATCTAGCCATGTAGATTTATAGGTGCACTCAAAAATATTCAGACTACTTTTTTATGCCACTATTTTATCTTAAATCCAGAACTTAGTTGTACAAATGCACCCAGTTGCAGACGTCAGTATTTTTCATCTAAGAAAGTTCCATGCCTCTTTGCTCAGAGATGGCACACTTACTTGCCAGTTAGAGGATCATTGATGCAACTCCCACTTCACAATTTGAACACACAGTTTAGACATCTAGCTCAGTACAATGCTTTCAGCTTTTGCCTGCTCAAGTGACAATATAAGATCTCAA
This sequence comes from Rhincodon typus, assembly GCF_021869965.1. Taxonomy (NCBI): domain Eukaryota; kingdom Metazoa; phylum Chordata; class Chondrichthyes; order Orectolobiformes; family Rhincodontidae; genus Rhincodon; species Rhincodon typus. The sequence goes on from NC_063334.1 coordinate 65,961,225, forward strand.
ATCACAATATAAGATCTCAAATCACAATTGCAAGTACAAAGAACTTTTGATATACTATCATAGAGTTAAAAAATATTCTCTTCACCTTCATCTAAGATCTTAAAATTCTTTGACCAAAAGGTAACTGATTAAAAGCAATTCAGTAATCTACTGCACAAAAATATTCAAAGGAATCGAGGGCTATATATTAGTTGTTGGGATAGCTCTCTGCTACATTGTTAACAAAAATTGACAGCACTGCTATACGAAGCAATAAAATTCCAAACCAATTACCAATAATTAGCTTTTGAATTAATTGTAATTCGTTCACTGGAATGAAAACTTCTCATTGTTCATTGACCACGTAAGAAGGCTCTCTTCCAGTGTAATTACTATTACATGGGCCTAGGTGACCAACTTGTGGAAGGTGGGATCTTAAATTTCTGCTATCTAGATTGAATGCACCTGAAACTAAATTAAATATGAGCTGCTCTAGTCTTTGATCCATTTCTATTTTCTGTTTTCGCTGTCAGTTTATTTTGCAACATTTTGCTACTTATTAATAAAATGTTAAACTATTCGTCAAGTAAGTTTTGTAAAGCAGCTACTGTTTTGAACTAAATCTATGCCTTTGTTTCATTTGGGTTTCATAGGTAATAAATTCAATTACATGTGTTCCCACAGTTGTGGAAAAGTGTGATCTATAACCAGGCCTTTCCCATCTTTACTGCCTATTCAATGAAACACTATAAACTTAGTATAGCTAAGTGTATCTACTGTTCCTTCCCAGACTGTGGGCCTATTTTACGAGCTCCATCCATCCAAAAAAGCTCCTGGTCAGGACTATAATTTTTATATATAATATTTTCACATACTTGGGCACTATGCTAACCATTATACATTTTCAGATGATCTGTTGTTTATGATTGTATTCAGACTAATTTCCATGGTTGTTAAGTTGCAGATACTTTTTAGCAACTTAGAATTGTGTCTAAGAAACTGCATTAATTAAAACTTCAGTTTTAACTCTCATCAAAAACAGATTGTTTTTGCATTGCAGCATTCAACATTTCGTCATTAATTAATGACCTCATTGTTTTATAAATTAAAATTAGTCATCAGTAGGAAGAATAGTTTTCATTTTCTTATTAGAGAAACATCCTAAAGCCTGTGTTCTCAGTGCATCAGTTGGTCTATTTATTAAATTACACTTGGACATTGTACAGTGTATATATTAAAAAGTTATGGCAATGTAGTGTAAACTGCCAAAGTGTTAACTGAATAGATGGATAAATAATGATCTGCTGTAGAAGAATTAGCCAGTTATGTGTTGCTGTTTAGTATCCTCACTGGCATTGTCAGCAGGATGTAAACAATGAAATTATTCATCCATTTTTAAATCACAGTTTGGTCAGTGTTCAGATATCTTGCTGTTAGTCAGCATGTACTTCAGTTGTGTTAAAAACCCATTTATTTTGAATGTGAATTTTTAGAGCATCTGTTTAATGTCTAAAGGATAAGCTGACTTCCTTTAGTTTCTTGAAAGCTTTTTTTCCTTTCATGAATTCTATCTAGCTCCATGAAGCAGAACAGAAATACAAACTACTTGAAAAAGAGTTCCATCAGTACAAGGAGCAGCAGAGTAGTAAACCTGAAATTCGACTTCAGTCAGAGATCAATCTTTTGACTCTTGAAAAGGTAAAATGCATTTGGATGTCTATTATATTGTTTAGTTCCCAGACTAAAGTAGGGAAATCAGTGTAACAACCTCATATATGTTTGTTCCTTTTTAAAGGGAGTGATTAACTCCAAAAATGTTTCTTTTGAATGTTCTATTGAAGTAGACTGCTCCAACAAAATGCTATTTTTGGTGAGACGAACTGGATGAAAAAAACCCTGAAAATAAGCAAATAATTAGACATTTTTGTAATTACAAGCTTAATCATTATATTTTATCTTTGTAGAGAATAAAATCCAGACAGATTGACATAATTTTTTTTGTGATAGAAAAAGAAAACGTCATCATGAGAATAAATGTAAAGATGCTGATTTTTCACTCTAGTTTAAGTAGAAGCTATACAATCTGTACTAATCGTTTTTCACATAGCTATTTAACTTCCAATGGAACATGAAACTGGGATCATGAAGGCTTTTTCTTTTGAAATTATTGTGTTACCTTTCATGTGCAAGTCATTCACAAATGTTAGATTTTTCAAAGTTGATAACGTAAACAAACTGATGTAGCTATTTTCTTCTAAGTTGCTGCAATTTAGCAGTAACGTAGTATGAAATGTATTACATTTCTGTTTAAACTTAAGCAATTTCCAGAATAGGTTTTTCTGTTGCATAATGTAATTTACCAGAATCTCAGTGAGCCATAACATAGGAACATAGCAAGAGCAGGAGTAGGCCATTTAGCCCTTCAAGCCTGCTCTGCCATTTGTTTTGATCATGGCTAAGCACCCAATTCAGTACTGCATTCTTGCTTTCTCCCCATTCTTTTGATCCATTTAGCCCAGGAAATATACCTAATTTCTTCTTGCAAATAATGCAATATTTTGGCCTCAACCACTTTCTGTGACTGAGAGTTCCACAGGCTCACACATTTTGCTTCATTAAACATATTTTATATTTAGCAGTTATGGATTATGAGAAGGTCCATAAGAAAGCAATTTTTTCGCCCCCTTTATTTATTCACAAGATGTGGGTTTACCAGCATTTATTGCCCTTTCCTAATTGCTCAGAGTGCAATTAACAGTCAGCCACATAGCTTTGGGGTCTGGAATTGCATGTTGGCCAGACCAAGTGAGGACGGCAGTTTCCTTCCCTAAAAGTTCCCTAAATTAGTGAACCAGATGGGTTTTTTCCGACAATCAAAAATGGATTCGTGGTCATCATTAGACCCTTAATTCCAGATTCTTTTATTGAATTCAAATTCTACCATTTGCTGTGGTGGGATTTGAACCCAGATCCCCAGAACATTAGCTGCGTTTCTTGATTAGTAGGCTAGTGATAATACCACTAGGCCATTATGTGCCCTGAGCTGATCGTTTGTTTGTTAAAAGATATAAAAGCTTAGGCAATTCAAAAATTCAGCATATTTTATTCTCAAAACCGTCCCACAGTTATAAAAAATACTGATCTATCCTTCATACCAAAAGTTTCGTGAAATGTTTAGATGCCAGACTAGTTTTTCATTGAACTACACCCGCTCCAACCATTTTTAAGGACTTCTGGCATGGAAGTGTCAATTCCTCAAAATGCTCTGAATTTTGCTATCATATTTCTTCAGGAACTACCATTGATTCTTTGACCAGAAATACTCATCTCCCTTCTCTTCAGCTTTATAGGCTTTGCTGTCAAGTATGATTGGCTCAATCTTTTGAATCATTACTCATGGAAAATTCATTTTGAATACAATTTGTTGTTTTGTTTCTCAATATGATTAGTTCTTAAGATAGTGGAATACCAACTGAAGGCTGCATATGTTCTTTCATCTTCAAGTTGATGCAAAGTAGTGTCATATATTGATGAAAAAATTCCAGTATGACTCAACATGTTTGAATCTTGGACCTAAGCCCAAGATAAAAACTCACTCCAGGCATAGCAGCCAATTTACTCCCTCATTAATTAAGACTTTTTTATCCACTTGAGGAAATGTCACATGGGGACCAGAATGGGCCGCTTTAGAATGAGAATGGCATTTCCACTACTTCGGTATACAATACAATCAGATGTAGCTGTATTACAGTTGAATAAAGGCACCTACAGAGGCATGAAGGAGGAGCAGACCAGAATTGACTGGGAGAGGAGCCTAGCAGGAAAGACAGTAGAACAGCAATGGCAGGAGTTTTTGGGAGTAATTCAGGAGATATAGCAAAAACTCAACCCGAGTGACAAAAAAGCATACTAAAGGGAAGATGAGGCAACCATGGCTGACAAGGTAAGTCAGGGACAGCATAAAAGCAAAAGAGAAAGCATATAAAGCGGCAAAGGACAACGAGAAGTCAGAGGACTAGGAAGCCTGCAACGACCAACAGAGGATAACAAAGAAAGAAATAAGAAAGAGAGGATTAAATATGAGGGTAAGCTAGCCAGTATTATAAAGGAAGATTGCAAGGGTTTCTTTAGATATATAAAAAACAAAGGAGAGGCAGAAGTGGACATTGGGCCGCTGGAAAATGACTCTGGAGAAGCAGTAATGGGGAACAAAGAAATGGCTGAGGAACTGAATAAGCACTTTGCGTCAGTCTTCACAGTAGAAGACACAAGTAATATTCCAAAAATTCAAGAGAGTTGGTGGGGGTTGGCTTGCAGAGGTGAGTATGGTGGCCATCCCCAAGGAGAAGATGCTAGAAGAATTGAAAGATCTGAAGGTGGATAAATCATCTGGACCGGATGGACTACACCCCATAGTTCTGAAGGAGATAGTGGAGGCATTAGTGGTGATCTTTCAGGAATCACTGGAGCCAGGAAGGATTCCAGAAGACTGGAAGATCACGAATGTAACCCCCTGTTTAAGAAGGGAGTAAGGCAAAAGATGGGAAATTACAGGCCTATTAGCCTGACCTCGGTTGTTAGTAAGAGTTTGGAGTCCATTGTGAAGGATCAGATTTCTGATTACTTGGAAGTGCATGATGAAATAGGGCAAAGTCACCATTGTTTCATCAAGGGGAGGTCATGCCTGAAGAATCTGTTAGAATTCTTTGAGGAGGTAATAAGCAGGTTAGACCAAGGAGAGCCAATGGATGTTATCTGCCTGGACTTCCAGAAAGCCTTTGACAAGGTGCCACACAGGAGGCCGCAGAATGAGGCAAGGGCCCATGGTACTGGAGGCAAGGTACTAGCATGGATATAACATTGGCCATCTGCCAGAAAGCAGAGAGTGGGAATGAAAGGGTCCTTCTCAGGATGGCAGCTGGTGACCGATGGTATTCCACAAGGGTCAGTGTTGGGACTACGTTTAGAGTATTGTGAGCAATTTGGAGCCTAATACCTCAGGAAGGATATACTGGCCCTGGAACGGGTCCAGAGGAGATTCATGAGAATGATCCCAGGAATGAAAGGCTTAATATATGAGAAACGTTTGAGGATTCTGGGTCTATACTTGATGGAGTTTGAAAGGATTGGGGGTGTTCTAATTGAAACTTACAGAATACGTTAACGGCCTGGACAGAGTGGGCGTTGGGAAGATGTTTCCACTGGCAGGAGAGACTAGGACCCGAGGGCACAGCCTTAGAGTAAAGGGAAGACCCTTTGGAACAGGCTTAAGAAAAAACCTCTTCAGCCAGATAGTGGTGAATCTATGGAATTCATTGCCACAGAAGGCTGTGGAGGCCAGGTCATTGAGTATATTTAAGACAGAGCTAGATAGGTTCTTGATTTTCAAGAGGATCAAGGGATACAGGGAGAAAGCAGGAGAATGGGGTTGAGAAATTTATGGAATCTTGTAACAAGAGAGGCAGAAGTGGGATGGGGATGGTGATGGCAGTAGTGGTGACATAAGGCTCCTTGTGCAACAAACTGGCCAGAGAAGAGCACAACCACTCCATTCGGGAGGGAGAGACCCCAATGGGCGACAAACCCAGCAAAAGCTTCATTGTTTTGGACTGTTTTCCATTACTATCAACACTAGCACAGTCTTAATCTGTACAAGTTTTGATCTCTTTTGCACTACTCTGTCCTCTTATGAGCTACTAGCAGCAATCAATGAACGTCTGCCTTGAAGAGGCCAACAACAGACACTCCACGTCCACCTTTGAGGAGGAAGCCACTAACCTTCAGAGGATGCACCAGTAAGACTTTTACTTATACCTTCAGCTCAGAGATTTTGATCTCAGTGGATTCTCTATCTAGGTTAGACTCAGGACTTCAGATTGGTGAGTGCATCACAGCCACATCTTCACAGCTTGTTGTTAGTTTCCACTCGGAGAACTTCCAGAGATGAGGCATTTACTCAGCCTCTGGCAGATGACGATCCTATAGGCTCAGCTATCAATGATTTTGTGAGAATGCATTGACAGCAACAGGAGCAGTGGGCAGTGGCAGTGCCAATTTTCATGAAGGTTGGGTGGAGGAGGACAGTATCTATGGAACACGCAGGGTTGTTGTGATAAAGACAGGCACTGCCCAGCAAGTGACAAGCTGCAGCCACCAGCTACTCTCTATGACTTCTCAGTCAGGAGTTGGTTCCTGGAAAGGAGAGGAGATTACATGCACATGCGTGTAAATAAGATAATAGCCACTTAATAGTGAGAGTCTGAACTCACCTTTTAAAGCTTCAGGGGAAAATCAAGAAATTTTTTTCTCGATGCAATGATTCTAGTTTTTCTTTTCATTCTTGCCATCCTTTGCCAGCTTTCTTGCCATTGTTCATGCCACTCAAGTTAGCAGAAAATTTCATCCATGGTGTGAATTATTTTAATGTTTTAACAAACGTCAATCTTCCTGAGAATCAACCCAAGAGAAGCAACGGGTCCGGACGGAGTCCCCGGCCATGCACTTAGATCCGGACCAGCTGGTATTCACTGAAATCTTGAACCTCTCCTTCCTATAAGCCGAAGTCCTACCTGCTTCAATCAATGACGACCATCATCCCAGTACCTAAGAAAGCTAATGCAATGTGCACTAGTGACCACCGCCCATTGGCTCTCTCCTCCATAATCGTGAAGTGCTTCAAGAGGCTGGTCATGACTCACATCAAATCAAGCCTCCTGCCTGGTTAGATCCCCTGAAATTTGCCTACCGATGTAACAGGTCGACAGCGGACACCATTTCCCCAGCCCTGCACTCAATCCTGGAAGAGCTGGACAACAACAACACGTACATCAGACTCCTACTCATTGACTACACCTCCGCCTTCAGCACAATAATCCCTTCCAGACTGATCTCCAAACTCCAAGACCTAGGTCTTGGCTCCGCCTTTACATCTGGATCCTCAGCTTTCTGATGCATAGACCGCAATCAGTCAAGATAGACAACTGCACCTCTTCCACGATAACCCTCAACACTGGAGCCCCCCGCCAAGGATGTGTTCTCAGCCCCCTACACTACTCCCTGTAAACCAATGATTGTGTTGCCAAATTCTGAACGAACATCATCTACAACTTTGCTGACGACACCACCATGGTAGGACAGATATCAACCAACAATGAGTCGGAATATAGAAAGGAGACAGAGGGTTTAGTGTAGTGGTGCAATGATAACAACCTCTCAATGTCGGCAAAACAAAAGAACTGATCATTGACTTCAAAGAGAACACACCCCCATCTACATCAATGGAACGGAGCTTGAGAGGGTTGAGAGTGTCAAGTTCCTAGGAGTGACAATAATCGACAACCCATCCTGGACTTCCCATGTGGTTTTGATGATCAAAAAGGCACAACAATGCCTCTTCCTCCTTAGGCGGCTTAGGAAATTCGGTGTGTCCGTAAGGATCTTCTCCAACTTTTACGGATGCACCATAGAAAGCATACTGTCTGGGTGCATAACGGCCTGGTACAGCAACTGCTATGCCCAGAACCATAAGAAAGTGCAGAAGGTTGTGTGCACAGCCCAGAATATTATGGAAGCCAACGTTCCATCCACGGACTCCATTTACACTTCTTACTGTCACGGAAAGACTGCCCACATCATCAAAGACTCCTCCCATCCTGGTGATGCCCTCCTACAACCTCTTCCATCATGCAGAAAATACAGAAGCTTGAACACAAGCACCAACAGGTTCAAGAACAGCTTCTTCCCCGCCATTATTAGACTGATGAATGTATTCTGTAGCTTCAAATAATGTTAATCTTGTTAATGTTAATATTGAACTTGCTTCGTGCACCTCCTGTGCAGTGTAACTTGTATGCCTCACTCTGTCTAAGCACCCAATGATCTGTATGTCCTTGCTTACTGCCTGTACAGCTCACAAATAAAGCTTTTCATTGTTTGTAGGTACACGTGACTATAATAAATCAAATCAAATCAAATCAAACACAGCACCATCTCTAAAGTTTGCCCCATGCATCCATTTTGGTAGATGGGCAGATAATTTGTGGATGGACTTCAATGTTGGGCAGTGTGAGATGATGCATTTTGTTACCAAAAATATGGAGGCAATATAAATTAAGGATGCTTTTGTAATGGGTGTATAGGAGACCTGGTTGTATATGTGCATAAATCATTAAAGGTGGCTGGACAGGTAGAGAGAGATGTTAATAAAGTATGCAGTATTCTAGGCTTCATAAATAGGGGCCTAGAGTAGAAGGTTATGATAAACCTGTAAAATAATGGTTAGACCTCAGCTAGAATACTGTGTACAGTTCTGAGTGTCACACTGTAGGAAGCATATGACTGCATTGGTTAGAGCACTGAAGACATTTACACAACTGGTTCCAGGGATGAGACACATCAATTATGAGGAAAAATTGGAGAAATTGGGACTGTTTGCCTTGGAGAGAAGAAGGCTAAGAGAGAAGATTTGATGAAAGTTTTCAAAATCATGAGGGTCTGGACAGAGTGCATAGGGAAAAACTATTCCGATTCATAAACTCATAAATATTCATATTGAATGTTATTTGTTAGATTCTTCAAGTATAAATCCAAATATATTGTAATTCAGAAGAAGAGTCATTGGACGCGATATATTAATTCTGTTTTTCTCACCATAGATGCTGCCAGACTTGCTGAGTTTCTTTAGCACTTGGTTTTTATTCCAGATCTCCAGTGTCTGCAGCATTTAGCTTTTATATATTGTAATTGTTTCAATGATATTAATATTTAATTCAGCTGTCTGAAGTGAGCAAGAGATAAATTACTTATGAAGTGAATACTGCGTAAAAGTATTTTTAAAAAATAATTTCAGCATATTATGCCAAACTTCTGGTTCATGGATTTAGATCTTGTTCCTGAAAACAGAAGCAGTAATTTTTTAAGTGATATCACAACATTAGCTTTATGATTTCAACCTTTGACATTTTTATTAGGTGGAATTTGAGAGGAAATTGGAATCAGCCACAAAATCCAAGCTGCATTATAAGCAGCAGTGGGGGCGGGCGTTGAAAGAGTTAGCAAGGCTAAAACAGGTAAAGTACCTCCTGTTCCTTTCAAATGTGTCCTATGTAAACCGTGGTTTGAGTGATCATTTTTTAAATTCCGTGTTTCAAATGGAAAAAGATTGATATAATTGGGAAGGCTGCCAGCAAAGTTGTTGTGATTGCTTTTAGAGCAAAATTGTCTTTTTTGATACCATGTTATCTTTTTAATCTTTCTCTTTTTGATTATCTTTCTTGCATGCTTGAGCCATTATTATCATGCCAATGCCCTCTTGCAGACTCAGTCTCTATTCACCCTTTCTCTTTGCCCCTGTCCATACGTTTTCAATGCTTTTGCTCTTTTGCATCCTCTCACCCTGTACCTGCAGACATGAAAATTTAGGTAATTCACTTTTTATTTTAAATTACAACTATTTAAACTATCAAGCAAGATTACCATAATCTGTTTTCTGCTCCCTATGAATCTGCACCTAGCAATCACATTGCAAAAGGATTACTGTATAAAATTGAGAAATAGAAACTTGAATTGCTGCTGTAGGAGGTCATTAATTAAGGTATCATTGAGGCTGTTGCCTTCAGCCCAAGTATTCTTGGTGTTAACAATGGTGTTAGATATTCTACAAAGACTGAGTGTTTACATCAGCACATTTTAGAAATGCGACATTTTATTTTAGTAGAAGTCACTGAGGTGGCAACAAAAGTTATTTTTTGACAAACATTATTTTGTGTGATTGCGGTGTATTTCTTAAGCATAAGTTTAGAAATTACAGCTGCTGGGATATTCAAGAATTAGTTTGTGGATATCACAATATTTTGATGTTAACAGCTATGGAGATATTTGTGTATTTCAGTAAATAATAGACCTTATAATATTTTTCCTTTTTAAATAAGCTCTGTGCTACCTCAGGCTTTACACTACTTAGTCAGTTTGAAGTGACAAGGTGACAGTAAAGAACCCATCTGGTTCACTAATGTCCCTTAGTGAATGATGTTTGATTTGTTATTCTGTAGTTTCAGAATCTGGGCACTAGAAGGCTCTGTAGAGCATATTTCTGAACTGTCTTTGCCAACATTGTAACCATCTTGTTTGTAAGAATATATTTAACTCACCACTGTAACAGTGCAGATGGTACAATGGTATAAATGAAGTCGCCATTGTTCCAGAGGACCATAAAGCTGCTGTCTCATTAGAGATGACTGGTGGTGAATTTAAAACCGAAAGAACTGCGGATGCTGTAAATCAGGAACAAAAACAAAGTTGCTGGAAAAGCTCAGCAGGTCTGGCAGCATCTGTGAAGGAGAAAACAGAGTTAACATTTCGGTTCCGGTGACCCTTCCTCAGAGTGTGTGTGGTGGTGGTGAATTTAACCTGGGGGTCACCATGCTTCAGGAGAGGTTGCAGAAGGGGAGACTTTCATGGAAACCTCACTGATGTGCAAATTGAACCCACACTGTTGGCATCACTCTGCATCATGTACAGCATATGGGCAAGTGTTTTCTGGATCATGACTGCCCCAAAAACTCTGTATTTTTTGCACATTTTGCTTAAATATGAGGATTTCTTCAGCTGCAAGAACCTCAATTGGCATATGCTCTTAAGTTTTATGAATCAACTTAATTATTTTACAAAAAACAATGTCAAACCTTGATTAAGGTCTTGAATCCTGGTAGGTCTGAAATCTCAGCTTATGTCTTAGCTCCAAAATCTTTGTGAAGTTCTGTCAAAACTTTTCCATAACCTATTGCACACAGAAGAAAATATCAAAACTCCCTAGTAAAATGTTAATGATAACATCCAGCTGTAGTCTACTTTAGACAGAACATGATGTATCTTTGAGGTTTTTTTACACAGACCATCAATGTGCAGCCATACTTGATCCAACTTTAAGTTTGGAATAACAATTTGTGCGACAAGTTACATTTGTTCTGGTTATATTGTCTGTGTTCATTTTGTGTGTTAATATTGTTGTTCCTGGAGTATTTAAAGAATATTTGCAAAGTGATCTCTGAAAGCTAAAGATATTCTTTGCTGGAAATAGCAATATCTTGTCAGTTCTAAGCAACTCCCCTTCTCCTTGCTCTTCTTCTCAACATTTTAGCTTTTTTCTCCCAAAATTGATTCAGTTCTGAGCAATTTAGTTAAAGATTTGTAAAATAAATTGAGAAGTTTTATGTAAAAAAGAAACAAGTCTTGAAGTCATCTTGACAACTCTTGGTTATTTTCAGAAAACCACTCTTGTTGAGTTCTTCAGTATCTGCCAAAGGCTTGGGCTACAGCTTAGCAATCAGTGTGCAATGACCAGCTTTTGACCATTGTTTAGTCTAATGGCTATGTGTTTACAACAACTCTTCAGATTTATGGGCAGTACTGCCAAGTAAAGATGCTTATTTACTTGGTAGAAAGACCTCTTAACAGTGACACCTGCAAAAAAGAATTTTGTTCTTTCTAATTTAGTGATGTACTGTATTTTAGGTGATTAATTGATTTATTGTTGTCGCATGTACCAAGATACAGTGAACAATGCTTTTTTGTGTGCTATACAGGCAGATCATTTACTTGAGAGTTTATGCATTCATTAAAATTAAAACGGGGTGATGAAACATTTCATTTATTAATCTGTGTTACTAACATGTCATCCTACGTCACTTGCATATCATTTCCAATACATTTTGGAATGATATTAATCTCAATTATTAAAAAAATGACTTTGCTTATTGTCTCAAACAGCTTGGCTGCTCCCACTGTGAGACCACTTGAAAAGGTTGAGAAACGTGGTGTACGTTGATGATGTTTTTTGGTTGTCAATATGTGTAAATAATTTGTGATGTGGTAAGCAATTTTTTGCTTGAGGATTGCCACTATATGAAACGGTGGCCTGAAGATTCAAGTGTTTTATTTGAGGTGATATCAGAAAAAAATACAGCACCAAAATCATATTTTGTCTGTTTTGATGGGGTGCTGAACTCTAATACCCCTTTTCAAAGTAGGACAGATAAATATTACACTGGGACTGTGCTATTCCACAATCCATAAGATCCACATGATAAGACCTTGTTATGATAATGCCCTTCAAAAGGTGCCAAACCAGAGCTCAGAATATTAAAACAAACAAAATATATTTATTTCACATTAAATTTTATTTCTTCTGAGAACAAAAGTGTGAAAATGTATGTAAACAAAAACATTGTTTTCAGAAAGTATTAATATACACATTAATATACAGGTAGGAATATTATGATAGAGAATAAAAACAATAGAGTACAAGAACTGAGCATTTAATGCCAAACTCTCAGACAGTGGCAAGCATACATCAGATGGAGAATCATCTGAACTTTTGGAACCCTTTCTGCTCATCACAAACCTGTCTTTCATGTTGCCTAAGTTACGTAAAGCTGAGAAAGGACTTGTGTTTTCCCACTCTTTTATATTGTCCTCATTATAAATAATTATCTCGCTTGTTAATATTCATATTTTGAAGAGATCAGATAGTTTTCCAACAGGCATATCATTGCTGCTGTGCTGTTTGATCAAATATTTGTAAGATCCATTTTCAAAACGAGACCAAAATTTGAAATGAATACCATGCAGACTTTCTCAACAAACAGTGGTTAAACTAGAGAAGTATCCTTAAATGATCTGACATAGACCTGAGCTGTCATCCCCATAAGTTCCAGTCAGGGGGGAAACACATTACAAAGCAGCTTTTTTTGTATTAGAACCAGAAGTATTTCCTTTCATTTATTTTCGCTCTAATTGTGGAATAACTTTGAAACTTCATTCACTCTTGTTTGGAGTGCAAGTAGACTTCTACTTAAGGATCTGCTTCAGGATTACTGTACATGGCCAGACTGTGATCTGATGTTAGATTTCCTATGAGTTTTTGCACTGAAAGTTTCAGTCAGTTGACTGGTCAAAATTGCAGCATCCTCTACAGGACATAAGGGTTAATGTGTAAACAGGCAAAGCAACTCTCCATCTACTCAATAATCAACTTGAATCATTAATAAGTGACAGAGTCAGAATCAGTACATATCAGTTAGAATAATAAATTTAAATATCAAATTCATTACAGGAATTTCACACTGTTCAATATACTTTAGCGATGAATCAGTTAAAAATGCAATTGTTGAATTATCAGTGGAAAGCTAGTTAAATAAATTTAAATCTCATTTGTAAGCTGTTAGTAATTGAGTCTGGAAAGGAATTCACTGATGGCAATTTTATTTTAATGTGTTTTGTTTTAGCGTGAGCAAGAAAATGCTATGGCACGACTTAAGAAGCAACAACAAGAACTTGAACATATGAGGTTGCGTTACCTGGCAGCTGAGGAGAAAGAAGTAGTTAAAACAGAACGACAGGAATTGGCAGAAATTAGGAATGAATTGAACAGGTACCAGAAAGTGGAGAAATGCCATGCAATTACCTAATTTTAAGATTTAAAATAAAAATGTAAAATATTTGATATATGTGCATGAAATGAAAAGAGAACCATATTCATAAGCCTGAGCAATAAGCACAATATTTGAGCTGAACTGGTCAGAAAAATAGTCATTTTGTACTACAGAACTTGAGTATTGCATTAGGAAAATGCTTTTCATTGCTTTTCATCTTGCATTCATCAGGACAATTTACAAGAAATACAGATCTAAGGACGAAACCAACATTTATGTTGTATGCGAGGGAAGCACTGGCTGACAAGTAAACTCTGATAGCATCATTGAGAATCTGCTAGTTAGTGGTGATTGACAGCTAACTTACAGGCTTTGTTTAAATTTTAAATCAGACAGGTTGGCTCTGATTGGTTACTGAATTGTCCTGGGAAATGAAGCAGCGCATGGCTGTCATCTGTTTTATTGAGTTGAAACAAGCACATTATGCGTCCATGTTCTTTTTATCTGTAAAGAACAGGGCTTTGTACATTAATACATGTAGCTTCCAGTATATTTAAGCAGCCCGGTGTGAGCTTTGATGATCCTAAATGATTGTCAACGTAATATATCACACACTCAGAATGGTCTGGCAAATCTTGTCCAAATGTTAGACTTTGTTTTTGCAAGCATGGTTTGTTTTGGTACAGTCACTACCCTTCTTGTTGTGAACAGCCAAAGGGACATGCTGTTTGATGTGATCACTCATTCTTTGGCACATATGGCCATACATAACCAAAATTCATATACCGCATAACTCATTTGTGTGATTTGCAGGAGGTCTTTTTGGCTTGAGATGAACACCTGTTAGTGACAAATACCACTGTTGCTATTTGCCACATGAGACACCTAGCTTCACATGTTGCTCAGACATTTGAGCTACCCTGCACTTCCAAGGCAATTGGAGGTAGACTGGACATTTTTCAGAACCAAGATATATAGTGATGTACAGTGAGAGAGGATCTGAATACGGCAGCCATTAGACTGTAGGATTGATTTGATACACCCTATTTCAATATTGCGTTTACATAGGGAACAAATGGCTTAGAGCTCTATTTACAAGTTGCTCATGAGGTTAATCTTGTAGCGTGTGAAACTGCAGGAATCCCAACATGTACACTGACTAGGTAGGTTCGCGATAACAGTGGTAAAGAACACCCAGGCTAATTTCTCACTTAGGATATTGAGGAAAGGGAACTCATTTAACTGCTGCATTTCAAGCATGAGCTTGAAGTAGAGATACTAAAATAACATTTCACGGTAGTTTTTACTGTAGAGAAACAAATGGCGGCTAGAGAACTCAGGGAAATAAATACTGATGTTTTGAAAACCAGTTCACATTATAGATGAGGAACTGCTGGAAATCTTAGAAAACAAAGGTAGACAAATCTCAGAACCTGATCAAGTGTATCCCCGGACATTGTGAGAAGTGAGGGATGAAATTGCGGAGCCCCTAGCAGAAATAATTTCTAAGGTTTTGGAGTAGATATGTAGCTCGGGTTGTGGGTGTTGTGATTGGTTGGCTTGCCGAGCTGGTTCGTTGTTCATCTATAACTACAGGTGAGGTGCTGGAGGACTAGAGGGTGAATAATGCTTTTGCCTGTATTTAAGAAAGGATGTAAAGAAAAGTCTGGCAACTATAGACCTGTGAGCCTGACATTGGTGGTGCTTAAGTTGGAGGTGATTCTGAAAGATAGGATTTTCATGCATTTCAAGAGGCAAAGACTGATTTGGGACAGTCAACATGGTTTTGTGTAAGGGAAATCATGTCTCACAAACTTGATTGAGTTTTTTAAGGAAGTAACCAAAAAGATTGATGAGGACAGAGTAGTGGATGTTGTTTACATGAACTTTAATAAAGCCTTTGACAAGGTTCCGCATGGTATGCTAATTAATAAAATTAGATCACATGGCACACAAAATTGGCTTGATGGTACGAGACTGAGTGTGGTGGTGGCAGGTTGTTCTTCGGACTGGAGGCCTGTGACCAGCAGTGTTCCACAGGGATTGGTATTTGGTCCACTTTTGTTTGTCATTTATATAAGCGATTTGGATGAGAATATAGGAAGCATGGTTAGTAAGTTTGCAGATGACACGAAGGTTGGTGGTATAATGGATAGTGAAGAAGGTTGCATAAGAGTGCAAAGATTATTAGTTACAATTGGGTGAATGGGCCGATGAGTGGCAGATGGAGTTTAATTTGGATAAATGCATTTTGGTAAAACAAACAAGAGCAGGACTTATGCAATTAATGGTAAGGCCTTGGGTAATGTTGCAGAACAGAGAGACCTAGGGGTTCAGGTACATAATTCTTTGAAATTTGCATCACATGTCTACAGGGTGGTTAAGAAGGTGTTTAGCACACTTGCCTTCATTGCTCAGACATTTGAGTAAAGGAGTTGGGATGTCATGTTGAGGTTGTACAGGACATTGGTGAGGCCTCTTCTGGAGTATTGTGTGCAGTTCTGGTCACTCTGCTATAGGAAGGATATTATTAAGTTGAAGAGGGTTCCGAAAAAGTTTACCAGGATGTTGCCAGGAATAGAGGGTTTGAGTTATAAAAATAGGCTGAGACTTTTTTCGCACGAGCTCAGGAGGTCAATGGGTGACTTTATAGAGGTTTTTTTAAATCATGAGGAATGTAGATAATGGTGAATAGCAAAGGTCTTTTTCCCCTAGGGTCGGCGGGGGGGGGGGGGGGGCGCGGTGGTGGAGGTCCATAACTAGGGTGCATATTTTTAAGGTGAGAGGAGAAAGTTTCAAAAGGACATGAGGGCCAACTTTTTTTTTTAATACAAATTGGTTCGTGCGTGGAACGAACTGCTAGAACAAGTCGTGCATGCAGGTACAGTTACGACATTTAAAAGGTATTTTGATACATGAATAGGAAAAGATGGAGGGATATGGGCCAAGCGCAGGCAGGTGGGACTAGTTTAGTTTGGGAACATTGGTTGGCGTGCAAAGTTGGACCGAAAGGTCTGTTTCCATGCTATATGACTCTATGATTACGCTTGGAAGGGTAAGGTATCTTGAAAGTTTGAGCAAAAGTTAAGATGTTGGCTGTTACACAAATTGGAAAACTGAAGTTGAAGCCCAAGATCAGCCATTATTGTTTTGAATGGTAGAACAGGTGAAATCATCTGCTCCACCTCACCTTTCTTGTGTTCTTGTATTAGTAACTTGCACTCATAACATGATTCGAACGAAGAAGATTTGTTTTACATGCTGGTTTCTCCATCAAGAGTTCCACATTTTAGATTCACAGCGAGTGCTAAACTTGGATTTTCTGATGCTTTCGAACATTGATAATATTGTGAATATTCTCCATTTGTGACCTTGAATGTGCCATTGAAATGCTCCCACTATTTTTCCATAATCTTTCTTTTTCTCAGAATATGTTAAGGAATGATTTGCATTTTAAATTAATAGATATTCTTGAGGCTTTGTGACATTGTGGAAAGAGGCCTACCCCCACTTCTCCCTGTTCTTAGTCTCGATTTGTTCTTTGCTTATGTACCATAACCTTACTGAAAGCTAGGTATACATGACTAGTAATGATAGCTCCCCTTCTCACCCACATCTAACATTCCTCACAGGGCTGCAGCAAAGATCAGAAACTCAATGAAAGATGGGGAGGTACTAGTTGGGTGTAAAATTTTTAAAATACGTGATTAATAGACAGAAACTTTGTTTTTATCAGGTTAAAGCTACAAGAAAATAAAGAAGCTTCAGATCAGCGTGCCCCTGCTGTTGGAAGGGAAGCTGGAGATCATGCTCAGCAACCAGACGAGGCTTTGGACAATTATCTTACTCGGCTCATAGAAGAGAGGGACACTTTACTAAGGACAGGGGTATACACTCACGATGATCGGATTATCAGTGAGCTTGACAAACAAATCCGTCAAATTATGATAAAGAGAGGTGGTCAGAGATGAGACTGATATGTCACTGAATATTTGTGTGGCATGTAACAAGACAGCCACAAAGTCATCTACCATTTCGCTAATCATACCTTTGATAGAAAATTAGTGTACATTTTGTGTATATTTCCTACTTTCATATTTGGTACTGAGTTTATGTTGACTTTTATACAACTAATAGGTTTTTGAAAAAATACCTTGAAACAATTTCTGTTCATTCTTTGTACAGTAATTTCTATTGATGCGTGATGTTTTTAATATGGGTCTATAAATAGCTATTTTTGAGAGTAAACACCACTCAGATTCATTAAATACCAGTTAAGTTTTATGCATTTTTTCTTTGACAGTATCAATGGACTGATAAGCTGATGCCATAAATGCAGAGAAATCAGCTATCAAGAAGAACAGATATGAAAATAGTGTCTCATGGTAAAAACAATGTCTGAACTAAAAAGAAACAATTAATTTTGAAAGGGTCATAGAATATGGAGATAATAGCAGGTTCCTGCCTTGTATACAGCAATAAATTCACTACCAGGGATTGAGATATATGCAAGTTTTGTAACTGTAATGGGGACATATTTTAATACTATCTTCCGTTGAGTTGGGAAGATGGGAATCTGAAATGATCTGAAGGCCATAAACAAAATCAATATCAAAGAAATAATCTGTTTTTTTTAAAATTGTGTTCATTGATAAGGCAGCTAGGTCTCAATCATATCTAAAAGTCCTTTATACCACATATACTGTATGGTTAATATACTCAACCAGTTTGGTTTTAGTCTATTTGCTAATTTTGTGACTTGAAGGATTCCGTCCTTTCATAGTAATTACTGTGCAACTCTCATGAGACAAAAATTTGACTGTTTAAGTGTACTTGTGTCATATGTGACAAAAATATACAGTTGCAGTTAAACGAAGTAGAAAATAATTTAATTGTAACTTTTTAGGACAAGTATTTACCATGGAGAAGATGCCAAATCAGTGTCCAACATGGTTCTAAAGGCTGGCGGGAGAGATTTTACATGATTTAGTAATCACACGCATTGTTTTGTGCTTACTATATTTGGCATTTCAAAGGAGAATGCACCAATATTACTTCAAATATTCTGAAATTATTTTACCACGACGGTCTTAATTGAGTGCTTTTGATCATTTAGTCAGTTGATGTTTTTACATGGCTGATGAGAAAATGATTTTGGGATATGTTTTGCCAGGCTGATTTTAAAAATTTCAATTCAACAATTGTTGTTAAAAATTCAATTTAAAGAACATATATAGATGTGGAAAAATTGCTCTAAGTTTGGCTATTTAAAATTTGTTCTCTGAAGTTTTATATAAGTAGATGAGGAGTATATAATCTTAATAAATTTCAACATTGGAAAATAAATTTTATGTATTACAAGCATTTACAGAGGTACTGACCACAGCATCAGTGTAAATCTTGCCCCAAATCTTTCAGTTCAAAGATTTTAAAGCATATTTTTTGAAAAATAGCTGGAATGCGGAGCAAGTATACCTGTATAGATGAAGTACTAGTCAGTGTCTTAGTTTTTTTCTGTACACAAAAATGTTCAGGTTATGATTTCAGTTCCTCAAACCTGAGTGCACTTGCTATAATTGATAGTCAAACAATAATTTATTTCGAGCTACTTTTTTCTCCCCTTATTGAATCTTTTGTTCTTTTTAAGTGTTTAGATGGAACAGAGGTGATTTCATTGTAACATGCACAAATCTAAGGGGCTTTACAGGATAAATACTGAGGTGTTGTTTCCCCTAACAAAGACAGTCTCAGGATAAGGAGTTGATCATTTAGGACTGAATTGAGGAGAAATTCCCTCACAGAAGTCATTGTGAATCTTTGGAATTCATGACCCTAGAAGATTGTGAGTACTCCATCATTGAATAGCTAGACAGAAATAAATAAATTTTGTTCTCTCAGGGAATTGAGAAAGAAAGTGGATATTAAGACCTAGATCAGCCAGTCATGTTGAATGGTAAAAGTCAGAAGTCATACAACACCAGATTATAGTCCAACGGGTTCATTTGAAATCACAAGCTTTTGGAGCAGAGCTCTTTCGTCAGGTGATGTGAGATAGAAGCACACACACAAAATTTATAGACAGAGATCAAACGAGCATGTAATTGGTGTGAGTGAAGTGTCGAATAATAAGCCTCTGCAGGTGATCAAAAGTGTCAGATTTGTGAGTAAAATGTCATCAGCTGAATAACAAGCAAAGGGTATAATCCCATTAAATGAAGCAGAGAGATAGTTACAAAAAATTAAAAATATGGTGGTGCTGGAGACAAGCCAAATGACTGGAATAACATGATAGGTGTAAGAGTCGCATGTCGAGGGTCTAACCAAAGTAATAAGTAATCCAAACCTGTGCGGTCTAGTTAAGGTAAAGAGATCATAACAATTTATCAAGGTGATGGTGTTAAACAAGACAGTAAGGAAGGTTTTACAGATACAGAACAGTGTGGTGGGGTCACATGTAGCGCGATATGAATTCAAGATCATGGTTGAGGCCATCTTCATGGGCACAGAACTTAACTACCAGTTTCTGCTCTGCGAATTCTGCACTGTGCATCTCGAAGGACACTTTGGAGGATGCTTACCTGAAGATCAGAGGCTGAATGTCCTTGACCGCTGAAGTGTCTCATGGTCTCATCAATATACTATGACTCAGGGCATCCTGTCTGCAGCATACGAGATAGACAATATTGGCCAAGTCACATGAGTATCTCTCGTGTACGTGGTGGGTGGTGTTCCCACATGTAATAGGAGTATTCAGGTCGATGATCTGACATGTCTGACAGAGGTTGCTATAGCAGGGTTGTGTAGTGTTGCGGTCAATGTTGTCCTGAAGACTGGGTAGTTTGCTGACAAAGGGACTACACTCTGAAAGCTTGTGATTTCAAATAAACCTGTTGGACTATAACCTGGTGTCGTGTGATTTCTGACTTTGTCCACCTCAGTCCAACACTGGCACCTCCACACCATATGGAATGGTAGAGTGGCCTCATAGGGCCATATAGTTTACTCCTGCTCTATTTCTTATGTTTTCATGTTAGACATAAAGAAACTTCATGTGTCTACATTATATAAAATTTCCTGATTCTTAAGAATATACATTCTAATTAAGATGGCATAAGTTAATGAAGGGAGTATTAATGGCAAATGTTCTAGAAAAGGTCCCGGTCAATTGGAAAACTGCAACTGTAGCACCCATGTTCAAATAAAGGAGACAAAGCAGAAAACTTATAGATTATATATAGCCTAACAGCTGTAATTTGGAAAATTAGGAACCTAATTAGATGTTGACCTATATTGTAAAAAGTAATAAAACATGAAAAGAAGTCTTGCCACACAGGTGGTGGTGAACACAGCTATCGTGTGGTGTGCAGTTTTGATGTTAATTCAGGAAGGGTATACTTGCACTGGAAACAGTTCAAGGAAGGTTTATTTGGGTAATTTTTGAAACGAAGGCTCTGCGCCTTATGAAGAAAAGTTGGTTGTTAGAATGAGAAGGAGACTGACAAGATCTTATTGAAACATTTAATTCTGAGGGCGTTTGACAAAGTTAATACTAAGGACGTTCCTCTCTCTGGTAGGGGGCAGTTAAAATAGAAGGTAAAGTTTCAAAATGAAGATTCTTACCCATTTTAAGATGGCAATAATGCTTCTTTCAGAGAATCCTGAATCTTCAAAATTATTGACCAAAGTTATGGAAGTGAAATCATTGAATATATTCAAAGCTCAATTGGATAGATTTAACTATTAAAGGTAATTGGGAATGGTGGGAAAGTGAAGTTGAAAATCAGGATCATCTCAAACATAATAATATTAAATGGCAATGTGAGCTCAAGGAGCTGTATGGCCTACTTAACCTTAGAGCAGTATTGGTGATAAATGGCTGACAGCATCGCATTGGAGGTTTTAGGGTTATTCTGCTCTGTAACCCTCCCTCTTTTTCCAGTAAAATAAAAAAAAAACTTGTCGCACAATATCATAACTAACATTTATTGCATTGGAAAAGGAAAGTCTGTACAGTGAAACCTGAATATGTAATTAATCAGTGCGGTTTGCAAGAAATCAACCTTCTATTTGAATCTTCTTCACAAAAATGATGGATTTGAAACTTTTGATACTAAGCAGCAGATGGCGCTGTTCCTGCAAAGGAAAAGCTCTGGTCTTGTGTGGTAGTATTGGTTTTCTACTTACCATTGTCCTTGAAATTTTATTTAACATTATGGATCAGAACCTGAATTGCAAATTTTTAATGCAACTTTTGTGATTTCATTGGATTGGGGACTTTGAATTAATAAATGATTGGCTTAATCAGAGTGTTATTTTGCAGAACATTTCATCTGTTTAACTATCAAAAATATAATTTGGTTATGTTATTTCCTGGTAAGGTTGTAACAGTTGATTCACAATCTTTTAATCCTTAACCACAAATTCAAGGCATGGTGGATACTTGTTGACAGTATTCCCACTGGGTGAATCTGTTGGCAACTTGATGATGAATAAAATAATCCAGTTGAGTGTTGCAGTGTATTTGAAAACCACATCCTGGAATAACTTTTGGGTTATATTGATCTCTGACACCAAATTGACAACTATCATCAAAAGATTTAGTAGTGAAGCCTCAAGTGGTTGGCGATATGTGACCTCAAAATGAGGTTACTGAAAAGGAACCTTTATTGATTTGGATGGAATTAAACAACATACTTAGTAGATCTCAAATGTTACATCAAAAGTATGACAGGACGCCAAAGCATAGGCCATAAATGAAAGTGAGGAAAAGAGATATATTGGGAGAGATATCCAGAAACATCACATCGCGATTGTATACTTGGGGCTGAATTTTAAGGGGAGGTATGTTTGTATTGTGCTCCTGGCCACCTCAGTTTAAAAAAAGTGATGCAGAAACGACTGACTTTAAACAAGGCCATCCCATAGCTGAGACACAATATGGGCAGTTTTATCAAGGTGAGGGTCAGACATTCACCCATCAGAAGAGAGGAAGTCTCATTTTCAAGAATTGTAGGTCATGTGGATTGGTCGGTGGTTCTAGCAATCCCATCCATGCCAGAAATGAATTTTGGGCACTGCAGGAGCACCATGGGAAGAGGACATACCTACCAGACTCTGGTATTCCCCAAGGAAGATTGGAGGCCAGCGACTGAGGGGTGTGGTCTTTGGAGGCCAGACAGGAAGGGACAAAGGAGATAGATCGATCGTTGTTAGGAATACCCCAATGTCCACAGGTTGACCTCCTTCCCAGCTTTGCACCAAATGTGCCTGTCGACTTTATTCGGTCATCTGCCATCCAGCATATTTGTGTGTCACCCCACCCACCCACTGCTGTATGGCAGGAATGAGGTTTGACAGTAAGATATAGCTCTTGTGGCTTTTGTGAGGGTAAATGATTTTGAGAAAGTGGCAGGTAATGTTTTGTGGTAAAAGAAGTGGAGCCCAGCAGTACCCCCACTGAGTAAGCTGTTTGATACCCAAAGGACATAATTGCTAGACTGGGAAGAACCAACTAATCCAACACGGCCAATTACCTTAGCAGTCTGCTGTCAATCATAAGTAAAGGGATGGAAGGTATCACCAACTGTGCTATCAAGCAGCACATTGTTAGCAACAACCTGCTCACTGGTGCTCTGTTGAGTTTTGGTAGAGCTAGTCAGTTCCTGAACTCATTACATCTTTGCCCAAGCAAAGAACAGTACAGCACAGGAACAGGCCCTTTGGCCCATCAAGCCTGCGGTAACACATGACATAGTTCTAAACTAAAAACCTTCTGTCTCTATATGGTCCGTATCCATCTATGCCCTGCCAATTTATGTATCTGTCAAGATGCCTCAAACATTACTATTAGTTCTGCTTCTACTAGCCCCTAAGGCAATGCATTCCAGGCACTTAGCACCCTCTGAGTAAAAAATGTGGCTCTCACATCTCCTTTAAACTTTCTCTCTTTTACGTTAAACCTACTTCCCCTAATAATTGACGTTTCCACCCTGGGGCATAAAAAAGACTCTCTATCCATGCCTCTCGTAATTTTGTAAATTTCTATCAGGGAGCCATTCAACATCCGATATTCAAATGAAAGCAAACCAGGTTTGTCTAATCTATCCTCAAGCTAATACCATTCAAACCAGGCAACATCCTGGTAACCTTTTCTTGACCACCTTATCAACTAGCGTTGCTACTTTCAGGGTACTGTGGATCTGTACATCTAGATGCCTCTATTTTAATGCTTCTAAACGTTCTGCCATTTAGTGTATACTTCTTGCAGTAAACCTTCCAAAATGCATCACCTCACATTTGTCTAGATTAAA
Organism: Rhincodon typus; assembly: GCF_021869965.1. Taxonomy (NCBI): domain Eukaryota; kingdom Metazoa; phylum Chordata; class Chondrichthyes; order Orectolobiformes; family Rhincodontidae; genus Rhincodon; species Rhincodon typus. Next base: position 65,984,944 of record NC_063334.1, read on the forward strand.
TTCCATCGCTATTTCTCTGCCCAAGTCTCCAGCCTATCTATATTCTGCTGTATTCTCTGGCAATCCTCGTCACAATCCACAGCTCCCCCCAATCTGTCATCCACAAACTTAATAACCAGACCACCTACATTCTCCTCCAAATCATTTATATATATTTTACAAACAACAGGGGTCTCAGCACCAATCCCTGCGGAACACCACTGGTCACAGACCTCCAGTTAGAAAAACTCTTCCACCGCTATTCTCTGTCTTATATGACCAAGCCAGTTCTGTATCCATCTTAACAGCTCACGATGGATCCTATGTGACTTCACCTACTGTATCAGTCTGCTATGAGGGACCTGTCAAAGGCCTTGCTTAAACATGAATTGAATTCAAGAGGTGAGGTGAGATGAGAGTGACTGTAAATGACATCCAAGCCGCATTTGACTGAATGTGACACCAAGGAGCCCTAGCAAAACTGAGTCAATGGTAATCAGGAGGCAAACTTTTTGCTGGTTGGAGTCATACCTGGCACATAGGAAAATGGTTGTGGTTGTTGGGGTTCAGTTATCTCAGCTCCAGGACATCCCTGCAGGTGTTTCCCAGGGTAGCATCCTACGGTGAATCATCTTTGGCTGCTTCAGTGATCTTCGCTCCATCATGAGGTCCTAAGTGGGGATGTTCAGTGATGATTACACAATGTTCAGCATCATTCATGACTCCTCAGATACTGAAGCAGTCCATATCCAAAAACAGCAAGACCTGGAAAATATTCATCCTTGGGCTGAAGTAAGAAGTAACATTCATGCCACACAGGTTCAAACAATGACCATCCCCAATTGAAGAGAATCTTAACAGTCACCTCATGACATTCAGTGGCATCACTGTCACTGAATCCCCCATTATTCAACATCCTAGTTATTACAATTGACCAAAACTAGTCATATAAATACAGTGGCTAAAAGAGCAGGCCAAAGGTTAAGGATCCTGCAATAAGTAACTCACCTGCTGACTCTACAAAGCCTGTCATCTACAAAGCACAAGTCAAGAAATGTGATGGAATACTTACCATTTTTCTGGTTAAGTGCAACTCCAACAATTCCCCGGAAGGTTGACATTATCCAGGACAAAGCAGCCCGCTTAATTTTTGGCTCATTCGCAAGCATTCACTCTGTCCATCCATTGACATTGTGTGCTATCTACAAGACACACTGCAGAAATTCACCAAGGCCCTTTAGACATCATCTTCCAAACCCATGACCACTTCCAACTAGGAGGCCGCAGATGCATGGGAACACCACCACCTGCAAGTTTCCCTCCAAGCCACAAATTGTGCAGACTTGAAAATATATTGCCATTCCATCAGTGTCATTGGAACTGAAAATTCTCAATCCTAGAATTCTCTAACAATACTATAAGACCATAAGACATAGGAGTAAAAATTAGGCCATTCGGCCGACCGAGTCTGCTCCGCCATTCAATCATGGCTGAAAAGTTCCTCAACCCCATTGTCCTGCTTTCTCCCTGTAATCCTTGATCCCCTTGATAATCAAGAACCTATCTATCTCAGTCTTAAATGTACTTAATGACCTGGCCTCCACAGCCTTCTGTGGCAGTGAATTCCATAGATTCACACTCTCTGGCTGAAGTAGTTTCTCTTTATCTCCATTCTAAAAGGTCTTCCCTTTACTGTAAGGCTGTGCCCTCGGGCCCTAGGCTCTCCGACAATGGAAGCATCTTCCCAACACCCACATTGTCCAGGCCATTCAGTATTCTGAAAGTTTCAATTAGATTCCCCCTTATCCGTCTAAAATCCAATGAGTATAGTCCCAGAGACCTCAAACGTTCCTCATATGTTAAGCTTTCCATTCCTGGGACCATTCTCGTGAACTTCCTCTGAACCCGCTCCAGGACCAGTACATCCTTCCAGAGATATGGGGCCCAAAACTGTACACAATACTCTAAATGTGGCCTGACCAGAGCCTTATAAAGCCTCAGTAATACATCCCTGCTTATCTATTCAAGCCCTCTCAAAATAAATGCCAACATTGCATTTGCCTTCCTGACTACTGACTCAACGTGCAAGTTTACCTGGAGAGAATCCTGGACTAGTATCTTTGCACTTCAGACTTCTGAAATTTCTCCCCATTTAGAAAATAGTTCATGCTTTTATTCTTGTTACCAAAATTCATGACCTCACACTTTCCCACGTTGTACTCCATCTGCTACTTCTTTGCCCATTCTGCTAACCTGTCCAAGTCCTTTTGCAGCCTCGCCACCTCCTCAATACTACCTGTCCCTCCACCTATCTTTGCATCATCAGCAAACTTAGCCAGAATGCCCACAGTTCCTTCATCTAGATCATTAATGTACAAAGTGAAAAGTTGCGGTCCCAGCACTGACCCTTGAGGAACTCCACTTGTCACCAGCTGCCATCCTAAGAAAGATCCCTTTATCCCTACTCTCTGCTCTCTGCCAGACAGCCAATCTTCTATCCATGCTAGCGCCTTGCCTCTAACACCATGGGCCCTTACTCAGCAGCCTCCTGTGTGGCACCTTATCAAAGGCCTTCTTGAAGTCCAGGTAGATAACATCCATTGGCTCTCCTTGGTCTACTCTACTCGTTACTTCCTCAAAGAATTCTAGCAGATTTGTCAGGCATGACCTCCCCTTGATGAAACCATGACGACTTTGCCCTATTTTACTATGCACTTCCAAATATTCAGCAATCTCATCCTTTACAATGGACTCCAAAATCCTACTGTGAAAGAACCTTTCACAAATGGACTGCAGTAAGAAGGCAACTCATGTTCAAACTCAAGGGCAATTTGGATAGACCCAGTCAATAAAAGCCTACATACCATGTTTGAAGAAAAGCAAACAGCTAGGTATTTCCTGCAATAGATTGGTCAATCCAAGTTGAATTGCTTTCATCAGTATATGCCTTCTGATCCTGATGACTTTTATAAATTGTTCTTGATGAGGATTGAATCCGACAAACGTGCTGCTTTACCAAATAAGTTCACAAGTGTACCATTGTGTTAATAGTATATGGGCAAGTAGATAGCAGGCAGTGTAGAGCATCAGAGACTTAGAAACCTGCAACTCAATTCCTGACTCTGGCAAAGCTCACCCACCATCTACAAGGCACAAGTCAGGTGTTTAACGGAATACTAATCATTTCCCTCGGATGGGTCTAGTTCCAACAATACACGAGAAGTTTGAGGCCATCCAAGACAAAGCAGCCCACGTGATTGGCACCATTTCACAAACATTCAGACCCTCCACTGCAAACACTCAGCAGCAGCAGTGTATACCATCTACAAGATGTACTGTAGAAATTCACCCACAAATATTTCTGTCTAGAAGGACAAGAGCATCAGATATATGGGAACCACCCTCCAAATAACTCACCATTCTGCCTTGAAAATATATCACCATTCCTTCAGGATTTTGACCCAGTGGAGGGTTGCTTGTCAGACTGGAGGCCTATGACCAGCAGTGTGCCACAAGGATCAGTGCTGGTCCACTGCTTTTCGTAATTTATATAAATTATTTGGATGTGAACATAGGAGGTATGTTTGCAGATAACATCAAAATTGGAGGTGTAATGGACAAGAAGAAGGTTACCTCAGAGTACAATGGGTTCTTGATCAGATGGGCCAATGGGCTAAGGAGTGGCAGATGGAGTTTAATTTAGATAAATGTGAGGTGCTGTGTTTTAGAAAGGCAAATCAGAGCAGGACTTATACACTTAGTGGTAAGGTCCTGATGAGTGTTGCTGAACAAACAGACTTTGGAGAGCAGGTTTTCAGTTCCTTGAAAGTGGATTCCCAGGTAGACAGGATAGTGAAGAAGCCATCTGGTGTGCTTGCCTTTCTTGGTGAGTGCATTGAGTATAGGTGTTGGGAGGTTATGTTGTGGCTGTAGGACATTGGTTAGGCCACTTTTGGAATACTGCGTTCATTCTGGTCTCCCTGCTATAGAAAGGATATTGTGAAACTTGAAAGGATTCAGAAAAGATTCATAATGATGTTGAGGGTTATATGCTGTTGACTAATTAACCTTGCACATGATCTTGCATCTAACCATACAGAGAGACTAAAAAAGTTACTAATAATCAAAAGAAATAACTCCTTTATATGGCAGAGATAACAAGAACTGTAGATTCTGGAGTCAGAGACAACACAGTATGGAACTGGAGGAACACAGCAGGCCAGGCAGCATCACAGGAACAGGAAAGTTTCTGAAGAAGGGTCCCGACCCAAAATGTCAACTTTCCTGCTCCTCTGATGCTGCCTGGCCTGCTTGTCCCTCCAACTCTACACTGTGTTGTCTCCTTTATATGGCTTCCTTGTTTCTCAAATGTTCCAAACGTCTTTATAGCCAATTAGTTTTAATCACTTTCATTGTAGGTTAAATTATACCGGGTTGGTGCTGGAAAATGTAATTCAGTAATTGGCAAGAGAGTGAGATAATGGCCGCATTGAATTTTCCTCTTTTGACTTTTTAGATACTTTTGCACAATTGCATTATTTAGCAGGAATCCTTAAAGTAGCTGAACCTTTCAGTACGTAGTGCAGTACTGAAATCTAATTCAATATTTGCTTTGATTAATAAGGTGAAGTAACATATGTACGGGTGAGATGAACAAGTAAACTCCCTGCAGATTTACTTGTGAAAATGACAGTAGTCTTTGAGCACGTAAGCTTTGTCTGGTCTTACAGTATCTATACTACTTAATACTTTACATTTGTCAACTACATATGTCAATGAGATGCTACTGGTGAGAAGATCCATGTGATATTTTATGTTCTCTTTTCCACCTCTGCATGTCTAAATATTAATAAATAGCATTTAACTTTATCTTAAGTGTTTGCCTATTTTGCAAATTTGTCTGGTAATTTAGTTTTTTCACAATTCCTTGCATCTATATAGAAGTGTCACTTATTTTCTGTTTAAAGCGTCTCATTTGAGTCTAGTCAATTTGTTGTCATGGTAAGGTTATAGTGCAGTTTTACTATCCGTTGATGTCAGTAACTAGCTGTAGATAGGTTGAATTTTCTGGAAAGGTCTGAGGGTCTGCCTTGTGGACTTGGAAGCAGGAAAGGATATAATAATATTTCCAATCCCCTCTTACCTGTCTAGTTAATTGTTGGGAGGCAGAAGAGCTGTCCATTAGGCAGTGTTAGATCTCAAGCACATGTGTTAGCCTGAACAGGATAATAGTATTCAACTTGATGCTGTGATGAGTCACAAAGTGGGAAAATCCCTGGAAAGATCCTGAGGCTTCAAAATTTGGTGACATCAGTGCCATAGACACCCAGGTGTCCCAACATGGCACAAGGATTGATGGCCAACATCTCAAGAGGCAGTGTTGCTCTTGACATTTGCAGGGAGGTTGAATTTGTAATGAGTCACCATCACCGGTGGTAATCCCTTCTTTGCATGACAGGTTGTTGTGCACCTATTGATGTCCTCTTCCTCCTTTGTGCCCCCTCTGGTAGTAATTCTGTCCGTGGCTGCAGCTCTCTCACTGGAAGTATCAAACCACTAGTTGTCTTTCTGTCTCTAATAGAGGACAGCCTGTGGTCTGATCAGACGATGGCAACTTTAAGTTTACACACTTCTGTGCAGACCAAAAGCAAACACTTCATCACAACTTTATACTTTCTATTCCACAACAATTTCATATTCACACAACTGCTACTTGTTTCGATCCTGCTCATGTTGCTTAACGTATCCATTATGTTGTCGTCTTCTTCGGCAGTGTAAAAGGGTAGTGGTGAGGGCAGGGAGGAGGTATTCTAATCCTGGGGCTGCAGACTCTGCCACAGATGGACAGGATGTTTGATGAGGCAAGGGAGGGGAGTGGGATGCTCTGGATTCTGCACTCTCTTTCCACTGTTTGTGCTTGACCTCCATGTCTTCCACTTGGTGATGCGAAAAGTGGTTTTTATTTGCAGATACTTCTTCTCTAGTTTGTGCATTCTGGGGCAAGTGAGTCCTATATTTTGGTGGGGATATTGCATTTGTTTAGGGAGGCTTTCAGAGAACCCAGGTAGCATTTCTTCTGTCCTGGTGATCGCTTACCATTGCAAAGCTTGAAGTAGAGTCTTGTTTAAAGAGGTGGTGTCTGGCATGCAGGCAATATGGCTTGCCCATTGCAGCTGGTCATGTATGACCATTGCCTTGACACTGGGGTATTTGCCTGGGAGAGGACATTGATACATCTGCCCTGCTATTTTATCAAATGTCTATTGAAACTCCATCTGTACGAACAGCAACTCCTCACCACTCAACAATTTATTCTCAAGTTAGTCGAGTAAGCACAACTGCTGATGGGCTTTATTAAACGTATTCGATGAGAAATTGGAAATGGTTGCTTTAACTGTACAACACTTTTAAGGTTACCTTTCAAACATCATAGGCAATTTTGTAAACTATGCCTTCAAAGACAAGTCAAGAAAATCATGGAAATGGCTTTGGAATTAATATTGCAATCCATAAGGGTTAGTTGATCGAATAGAACTTGATTTTTCATTAAAATGAATGCCAATGCGTAAGGAATTGAAAAGCAAGGTTGCAGTCCCGTAATTTATTTTTAAGAATAGTAGACAATTCAGTTTCTCGAGTCTGTTCTGCCTTTCAATTAAATTGCTTTCTTTTTCCATGAAACTACACTGATTTGGAGGCAACTGTCACATGGCTTGGAAAATGGGTGTTTGCTTTGGTAAGTAACCAAGGGAAAAATATCCTCAAATATTTTGTCAATGTTTTTATTCAGTTATTCACCAGTCTCAAGTGACTTAAGTATATTTTTAGAGACTTTATTTATTGAGAGGCTGGCCATTTGAATACAATGATTTTTCTTATTGCTGATTTGCTTAAGTTCTTAGATAAATGAATTGGGATACTGACTGCATCTGTGCAATTCAGCCATTGTATTGAGTAAACAAAGCATGTCAATAATTCAATAAGACCTCAAGAACAAAATTAAAGTAACAAATGAAATCTGAAGCAAAAGTATAATAAATGTAAAGTGCAAAAAGTCTCAAGCAAGAAATTAAAACAGCTGAAATGATAAAACAAAATAGCCAAAGTGAAAATTACCAAAATAATGAGTCCTAAAATAAAATTAAAACCAGATACCATGGTATAATTATCTATTTTAAAGCAAAGATATGAATGAAAAACAATAACATGTAAGAATATATATGTAAGCAATTGTAAGAAATGGAAGGATATGGCAAATTATTAATTTAATTTCATATCGCTGAATATCACTAATAAAACCAGAATTCCATAGAGAATGGGTTGACTGCCTGTTGTAGTTGAAAGTATGCTGGCAATGCATTGGCACAATTACGATTAAATTCTGCTATTCAAGTTGGTGCTCAAGTGAATTCCGGGCACTTCCTGAACAGATACAAAACCTCTAATTGTTAATTTGTCTCATGACTAACCAGAGCCAACATCCAAACTAGAATTGAATTGGTTATATTCGGTGTTCAGAAACTCATGCTGGACTGAATCATCCATTTCCTGAATTTGGAAGTTTTGTAAGGTGCTGTTAATGACTGTTGGAGTCATTCTGACTCAGTGATGAAACCTTGAGAAATAGATTCATTTCAAGAAGCAGGTTAGATAGCCATGAAAATCAATGCCATTATAGACACAATAATCCAGGATCTAATCTAGCAGTTGAGCACATTGTTAGAATCATAGAATGGTGATAGCACAGAAAGAAGCTATTTGAATACAATTGAATCGGTCTCCACTTCTCAGGCTGTGTATTCCAGATGGAAACCACTCATTGTTTAAACAGCAGTTCTTCTTCATATGGTCTTTGGTTCTTTTGTATTAATTTTAAAACAGTGTCCTCTGGTTCTAGTTGTTTCCACTAATGGAACAGTTTCTCCCTAACTACTCTGTCCAAACCCCTTATGACTTTGAAAAGTTTAAGGAACAGAAACCCATGCAGTGCTTGGACAGTGCTGCACAAGTGGATGAGCTTTCTTTCAGTTGAGAAGTTAAGGGAACTCTGACCTGATTTTCATCTTGGACGTAAGGAGGGGTGTCAGATGATTGGCAGTGTTGAGGGTGGTGGTGATGGCAAAGAAGATGACAACACAATGGATACGTTAAGCTCCTGACCAGGAGTATAGGTTATTTTCATAGCAAAGAGGAGAGGACAACCTGGAATCAGAGTCACTAACCCTGACAGCAGGCCTGAGGCAGGTGGACGTGAACGGGCCAGGCTAAAATGCCAGTGTCCGTTTGCTGGGACATCAGTCCAGTTTTGGAGAGGAGCGTCATAGGCCTCAAATACCTATCCCCATCATCCTCTATACCCCTCCATAACATCCCCGCACCCACTATACTCACACTCGTGAGCACAAGAAATGAACCATACTATTTAAAATTCATTTACACCTGAAAGCAACAGCCCTAACTATTGCTGCTGTGTTTAGTCAGCAATGTAACACTCATTAATTTCAGTGCTGAACCCATCAGTGAAGTTCTGTTATAGTGCAGCCTGTAGAGGAGGAATGTAACTCAGGCAGTAACTTCCAAATTTCTGGGTTTCATGCACATGTATATATCGTGAATGTTGTTTGATTTACTCCCTTGGTGTTATTCTCATCACAAAATCCAGTGTATGCACTTGATATCTGACATAAGCCCCATCCAGAGATAAAATTTAATGCTGCAAGTCACTGAAAAATGATGGCTGCAAAAATATTTTCAATAATAGAGACATAACATATTTGTGGTTTAGTTGCTGCGAAAAATATTCACTAAGAATGGTACTTTTTTTGCAAAACTGAAATGAATACAGTTTGTACCACATTTTCAGTCAAAGATTATTATTTACAAACCTTAAACATTTTCATGAATTTTAATGTACAAAGGATTAGATTATCCTCTTAAACAATGGAAATTCTGGCTCCTTTCCTCTGAATGAATGCTTCTAATTTCCTCCACTATTTCAACCAATCTACTATTTCTCAGTTTCCATCACCTGTTTCTCCTTGGCTACAAGAGTATTTTTCACTTTTGTTTTGGCCTTTTGGCTCAACTTTGTCTCTGTAAAAAAATATTCTTGCTGTTTCACCAGTTCGAAATATTTTAGACATTTATAATTTTTCATGCAAATTTTTTTTTTCCTTTTTCTTATCAGTTTAATGCGTGTTGATTTCTCTGTAGAATCTGTTGGCACAGCTCATTCTTGTGACTGTGATTTACACAATAAGCCATGTACTTAGGCTGCGATGCTTGAACAGTACAGTGTTGCAGCTAACCATATCCCACGACTGCCCGGTAATTTAGTTTAGTCAGATGACTTCAATTACAATAATTAAGAACTTTATGTCTTTTAAATACACAATTTTATGCTACCTGCGTAAATTGAAATAAAATGCGCAAAACTTTTTATTGATAACTGGAAAATAAAACATTAAGTGTTTATGTCCACATAATGCCTGTAGTTTTCAGGCATGGTTTATTAGCTGGATTGTTTAGTTTCAATATCCTTTCCAGATTATGTATCCTCTATATCTGTGATATTTGCTATTTTAAATAAATACTGCATTTGGATATTAAGTCTAAACAGAGTTGAGATATTAAAAACAAAACGACCACAGGGAGTTACAGTCTTAAAGTTCTGATCTTTTCTTTCACCTAGGAATTAGGCAAATAGATCGGAAATTTCATTTATAAGTTTATTTATCATTTTTCATCCAATTAAATATTTTTATGGTACAACTGTAAATGGCATGAAGAATTGCTTTTGGATTTATGTTAAATAGCTTTAATTTCCCTGAGTAGCCATATCTGAACTGTTTTCTTTCGAAATATTTTCACAGATGTTTGCTCACCAGATACGAAGGCTGTGAGCAGGAATGGCTCTGAACCTTGGCATTCAGGGTAAAAATAAAATGAAGGGACTGTTTATTATTCTGAAGGCTGTTTTACAAGTATGGAATTTATTGGGTTGGTGATATTTTATTGGCAAATATATTGCATGTGGCAAATCTGTTTTTGTACTAGTTTAACCTTTTTTATGTTTTCACATTGAAAGACAATTTTATTCCTCAGTGAAGTTCAAGGAATGTTGGGGGGGTACAAACATGAGCCCAATTTTGTGTCTGTACAAGTGAATGGGTTTGATTGCATTAAAATCACATAAAATGTTTTTCAAATCAAGATGTATATTATTTGTAATCATCAAGTGACATGCTGTTAATATTGTAACTGATTAAGAGTGTAGCTGAGGAAGGCATTCCTATTAATTAAAAAGGGTATTGAAGATAGTTAAATCATCCAGATATTTGCAAACATTTGTTGTAAACATCAGTTTAATACAGCCAATGCTGCCTGTTTTGCTGAATTTCATTGTATGGACCTAAAATAAATTCACAGCCAATATAAATAGAGTGCTTTATAAATTCAATTTATCATTATAATAAAATAGTTTCAAGCCCCTGTAAATCACTGTACATCATAATTTGTAACAGAAAAGCAATGCTACTCACTTCTAATTATGGCTAAATTGTGCAGCAACTTCACGCAACGGGCAAACGCATGGCTAAATGTAAATACCCAATTATGTCTGAGTTGTATAGCTCCACTATTAACTTTATAAAAAACTGCACCTTTCTATTAGTCTCTCTCTCTTTCAGGAAAATGTTCTTTCTGCACAATAAGTTTCTATTAAATGTGCCACAGAATGTCAATTGTTGTTATAATTCTCAATATTCTTATATCAAAGTAATAAATATCCATAACCAATGAACCTCTCTGGCACTGAAACATAACTACTTCAAGCATGCAGCGGCTTTCCTTCAAGACTTGAATTTTTAAGCATAAATGTTTATTTTCCATTTTCATTTCTGTCTGTTTTTCTCTCAATTTTAATGCAATTTCTCTCTTTACTTTTCTTTCAGTATCTGTGAGATATTGAAGTTGCACCTTCAATTCAACCTCCCTGTCAGTTTTCCTGCACTGTTTCCTAATCGTTCAATCTCACTGGCTGAAGAGATAATTCCCTTTGGCCAAACCCTTTTAATCTGAAGAATGCAGGGACAAGTTTAATAATTGCCAGATGCCCTGTTACAGCAAATTCATAATACAGCTTTCTAATGCTACTATTAAACTTGAACTGCTTTTACAGTCCAGGCAACAAATCATTTTAATTCAAATCACACATCTATTTCTAAAACACTTTTCTAATAATATTTTTAGTCAACCACTTTGATATTTATTTTCCTGTACTCTTTATTTTTAAATGTTTAAGTAGTACAACATAACCCATGTGAGGGTATGAGCAAGACATCTGCCTTGCCACCAACCTCGAGCCCAGTCAGTTGTCATCCAAGGTACTCTTTAGCCAGCTTTGTAAAAGTCTACAAGATATAATCATTTCTCACTTTTGTATCCTTCTAGTAAAATTCCTAGAATTCATTCCATTTCTTAAGATTAGCAACTTCACAGTAGCCAAATGGTGTTGAAATATTAAAAACATGAAACCACAGGTAACGTGCAGATTTTCAGTCTTGTTCCTTTCAGTTGCCAAGGATTTAAGCATGTCAAATAATACAAACTTTTCAGTTTGATGACTAATCACTTCAGTTATGTTCATGATACCATGTCCATTAGCTCCTTTTAAAAACAAGTGAATGAATCACTTAGGCAGAAAGAGTGTATATATGAACTAGGATGTGCCATTCTGACTCTTGAGACTATGGCAGTGTTCCAAAACCTCTTCCATTTGGGTAACAACAATACACAGAACATATACGAGGGGGATTGAATATATTAGGATCATTGTCAATGGTATGTTTATTAGAATAACAAATTGATTTTAAACTCTGCAGAATTTACACAAAGATTCTGCAAACATTCTTATATGACTGGGTAACATTGACCAAGATTGTTACATGGGTCATATGCATTAACGATCTACTTCTCAGATAATGCAACATCCACCACCGCACTCATCAACCACCACCCATCCTCTCCTCAGCAACACTGACTCTCTTCCCTTTCAACCCTGCTCCAAGACCACATTCTTATCCGTTTCTCTGGGTTAGTGGACTTAGACTGGTGGGACTGCTTGTAGTCCCAGCAGTGGCCACCACTCCTGATGGCACTGCTAGGTTTACAGAGCTACCAACCAATCAGATCAGCTCGCAGAACTCTGAGGCAGGACTTCTTCCTGAATAAGGGACAGAGTGTCACCTCCAGTAAACTACTTAAGTCATTAAAATATATATTGTAAATAGTTATGGCCGCAGTACTGATCCCTGTGGCACTCCATTGGATATAGTTTGCCAGTCAGCAATAACTCATTTATCCCAACTCTGTTTCCTGTTCGTTGTCCAATTCTCCATCTATGCTAATATATTACCCCCAACACACATTGTGGAGTAACCTTTTATGTGGCACCTTATTGAATACTTTTTGAAAATCTTTATTTTAAAATTCTCAAAAAAGGTTGCTGCTGGAGTTTTGTTTTAATTAGAACATTTATTCTGAAGATAGAAGAAATAGAAAATAATTGATTATAGGCAGAAAAAGGGGACCAATAAATTCTATGATATTTGCCTACCATTGATGCTAAGTTGACCAGTCTGTGGTTACTAGAAGTCTCCTTGCACTTTTTATTGAGTGGCATATTTGCTTCTTGCCATTTGCCAATCCTCATCACCTCCCTCTTGATTTAGGGAAAATTCAGATAATGGAAAGCCCTTCCTCTATTTCTAAACCACTTTCTTTCACAATCTGAAATGTAAGCTTTCCAAACCAGGCAACTTATACATTCTGAGGATAGCCGAATTTTCCAGTACATCTCTATAATTTCTTCCACTGCTGATATTTTGGGCTGTATTTTTCTAGCCCTGAATGATGTTGGCAATAACAACTCAGTTAGGAATATATGGCCAGATCAGAAAAATGAGATTCTTGATGATGATAGAAAGGGCTGTGATTTTCCATCCGTGGTGTGAACGATGAGATAAGAATCTCACTAATGAGCAATGAGAGGCCTATTTTCATGCATTTATATCTCATTAGTATCTAATATCACCTTATTTATATGCAGCCTGCTCTTTTCCCACATGGCAAAGAGAAATTAGACACCAACAATTCTCCACATAAGAGTCAAAGTAGGTGCTGTCTGGCTCAAACTCACCATTTGCTCCTCTGGGCCTCCATCTTGGCCAGCAGTCCCCAAAAAAGCTCAGGGTATGTACCATTGACGTGGAAGTTAGCAACAGAAATGCACCAGCTTCACTACATCATGGCATATTTCAGATTAACCCAAAATTCAGTTCTCTACTTCAATGTCGCACCTTGAAGTGCACCAACACCTATTAATTAAATGCTACTGCCAGACGGTCTTATGCACAGGGACATGTACTCATGTTCTGCATCAGAGCAGGGTACATCTCAGACCTCTCAAGCATTTCGCCACTCAAGCCCATTCCACTATTCATAAGATCAGGGCTGATCTGTTTGTGTTTCGAATTCCATATTCTCATTTACTCCCAGTTACATGCCATAGAAGATATTTGCGTTCCTTTTTAGGATTAGGCAGTTTTGGAGCTTCAGACAGTTATGAGGACATCAGATTGGATGTCAGGGTAGTTACTGGGGATCAGTAGTTAGACGTGATTTTAATAATCTGTTTAACATCACCTAGTTAACAACCCAGGTAAGTAACACAGACCTCTTCCCAAGTCTCTGACTATGAATGAGAATCAGAAGCATTTGGGAGGAGCCGGGGAAGCGTTCATTGGAAGTTCAAATTTCCAAGGCAATTCCCATGAAATCAGTGCATCAGAATTCCGAAAGGGTGCCAAGTAACTGAAGACCAGAAGATCTGGGCTATTGTCTTTGGCCTGGTCATCATTTGAAGTGTTTGTTTGTTGTGCATCAATGCCATTTTTTTTTGTTTCATTATAATTGTTCTTTCTACCTTTCCACCCAAGGAGTCCTGGTTTTATTTACCATTACCTTTCTCCCTTTTGATCTCCAGGATGATATTCTTCCTCTTCCTAAAAGTGCTACATTTTAATGAGCCATTCTGTTTAATGGTAAATGTATGACATAGCAAGTGTTTTCACACAAGGTACCCAATTTAAATTCAAGTTGAAGGTCTGATTTGAACTCAGCTCTGAATGGAAAGCTGGTTCATGGTCTGTAGCATACATGTATACAATCTTATACTGGCAATATTCTAACACTAGCACCAAGAAAAAAAAAGGAAAAGGGTTGCTATTTTTTTGTTTTGCTTTTACCAAGATTGAAAACTGCTCTGTAAAACAAATGTTAAATTTGATAAGAGAATCCCACCTGCCTCTCGGGTGGGCACAAAAGATCTTATGTCACTATTTGAAGAAGAGAGTCCTCTGCATGACCTACTATCTATCCCTTAGCCAACATCATTAAAACAGATTAACTAGTCATTTATGTCATTGTCATTTGTGAGACCTTGCTGCGCACAATTTGTTTGTGTGTTTCCTATGATGCAAATGCTTTGGGTGTCCTGACTTAGGGAAAAAAAAATCTCACTTTTTTCATTTATGGGATGGCATTGTTGGCAAAGACAACATTTATTGTCCATCCCTAACCAACCTCAACCAATAGCTTGCTAGGCTATTTCAGAGTGTTAAACACTTTGCTGTGGTTCTGGAGTCACATGTAGGCTAGATCAGGTAATGATGGCAGATTTCCTTCCCTAAAGACAATTAATAAATTAGATGAGTTTTTATGATACTCAACAATGGTTTTGTGGTTGTTATGGCTGAAACTAGCTTTACATTCCAGATTTTCTGTTTTAATGAATGGAATATATGGTTCACCAGCTGCCACGGTTTGGGTTTGACTTGAATATCCATAGTGCCTTCACCTGGGCCTCTGGCTTAATAGTCCAGTGGCATTTACAGTGCACCACCACTGCATCAAAGTAAATCCTCCTTTCCTTTATATTTTTCTTGGAGCCGAGTTAGCTATACTCAGGCTCTACTGAGGCAAAGTAAAATTTGGTGCATCATCTAGGGAGAGGGCAAAAGTTTCAAGGTTTCTGATTTCCACAATTCCAAATACACAAAGATACAAATTACTTTCCATATCCACCCTGTCAAGACCTCTCTTCTGAACACTGGTGGATAAAGCCTAGCCTTTCCAAGATTTCCTCATAAGGTAATCCACCCTTTCCAGGCATTAGCACAGTAAACCTTCTCTGAACTGCTCCCAACACAAATTAAAATGTTTCTGTGGATGTCAGGCAACGATTGGATCAAGCTTCACTGAGATGCTTCACATAAGCAAGTGCCCAAATGATAGACGCTACGAGTTATCTGTTGAGAGCAGATATTTAAGTGAAGTATTAAAGGGGTGCTGGTACCTCGGAAAATACAAAGCTCCCCCATCAGGAGGGAAGCAGATATAATTATTGTGCAAACACAGATGATTAATTTGTTTAATAATAGCGTAGAAGTGTGAATTATAAGTCAAAACCATGATAAATCCATAACCTCTGAGCTGTAAAAATAGATACAAATGAAGATTCATTTCATCCTGGAAGCAGAATATACCTGTATATGATTTTGTAGATGTTGGATATTGAGAAGATAAATTTAAAATCCTGTGTAAGATATGTTCTAAATATTATATAGTTACTGATGGACTTATAAAGCAGCATAATACATTTCTATGCCTGGTTTGGTTTCAGATAACCTGGAATTGATAGTATATTGTTAAACTGGTTTGTTACAGCTTTAACTGCCATAATGATTGAAGTAATAGTAATAAAAACAGCTGTTAGATCCTGCAGGCAAACTTTGTATGTTGTTCAAAAAAATTGCTCAAAAGAAAAAGAACGCAACTCCCTCAAAGCCACACACACACACACAGAAACCATCAGCACATTTAAAGCAAGCTCTAGGGCTATAAATTTCATTAACTGACCTGGAGCTCAATATAAACAGTCTGAGAGACTGCTGGACCACAGACCCAGAATGTTCACTCCTGGCAACCATTCTATTCCATGGCATGTTCTCTATCAGCTGACAAATCACAGCACTGTCAAATGACTGCACAAAGCTGCAGTTGGCTGGAATTTCAGTGCTGGAGCGATGCATCTTTGTGAGAGCTTGTCACTGATTCACTTCATCTTTTTTTAAACTACTTTTTAAAAGAAATATCATTTTTAGTAGTTACAGAAGTAGTTTGTAATTCCCAAACAGCAACTGGATGGAAAACTTTCCCCAATGGTAAACCTATTTTGTCTTTTGGACGATGTTTTGATTTTGAGACCTGAAATACAGCTAACAACTAAATTAGGAGCTTCATGTGTAGCCGTACATTACTCAACGCTAGTAAATGTAGGAAAAGGACAAGAAAGTGCAAGAGTTAGGTACAACAGAGACAGTTATTGCTTTTGAGATTTTCTAATCTATGTAGGACAGCCAACAAAAACTAATAAAAACTCTATAGTTTTAAAGTAAGCTATCTTACTTTGTTCATTGTATTTAAGTACTGCTTGTGCTTAAAAAACCTTGCTTAACTTTATTTTTAAAGCATATGTAGCATGCAAGACAGGTTTATTTAACATTCAAGTGACAATGACTTAGCCAGACTAACAATACTTAATCTCTGATGTTTTTTATTCCTATTATGGCCATGATCGTTAATGACCTCTCTCAGTGCAGTTTCTTTCATCTGAACAATATTTCATAAGACAAAGGAGTTGAATACAGCCAACCAAACACATTAGTTGTAGACGGTAATCTCCTTCTCATGGATTTAACGATGTTCCTAATGTGTATAATTTTTTCCAAATGTTTTAGGCTTAACCACTTTTGCTGTATCATCTGGCCATTGTACATTGACATGCACTTAGATAGTGAGCAACGTTATTTTATAAAACTATTTACAACAAAATTTCAGAAAAATGAGAGTTGCCTAATTAAAATATTTGGTCACATTATGGAACATATCCCCAGCTAGACATTTTAAAATATTGCTTTTTTTATCTTTCAAATATATCTGGTACTTAATAGCTGTTTACAGTAATAGAGGTGATCATTGACAGTTAATGTATCTAATCCTTCCAGTCCCATTTGGTTTACAAGATAAACTGCAGACTAAAGCCCTCCCTACATCTGAGCATAAGAAATCCTTTGCAGGACAAACAGAGGAATTACTTCTGATAAACAGAACAAAGCTTTAGTTTAACAGACTAACATAGATCCTAGAGCTGGGAGGAATATTGGTGTAAATCATTTGATTCTCAAACTCTGTTGTATGGCTAAATTCCATTACAACAGATATTGAAGGCTTTTCACAATCTCTGTCTACAACAAAGGAAAAAAAAACTTACAGCCTGGTAAGATAAGATGTTTAAAGTACGTATATATTTTACTTTCCTCATACTGACCAGGCACATTCAATTAAATGCCTGGTTTCTGAACAATTTGTCAGAGAAAGTCTTGCAGCAATTCATACAAATGTGTCTCAATATCCACAGGCCTGGAGAGACTTCAAACCAAATGGGTTGATTTATTTGTTTCAGTTATTTTGTTGAGTACAACATACCTCAGACTCTACAAAACCACTTTAAAATGATTGTAAACTTTAGGATGCCAAAAGATAACCTATATTGTACTTTTATCTCATTGGATTCTACTGTTTTGATTCTTCATCTTCATCAAAGCCTGTAACACAGCACGGTGCACTCACTTTTCCTTTTTGTGATCAAAGTATAAATAGCAGAGGCATGCTCATGATTGTCTGCTTTCAGAATGTGTCATTTACAGCTATGAACAAGACATGATGACTGTCATTTTGTAACTTTGATTTTGGCTCCCTTGACGTCTTGATCAACACATTAATTTTACGCTTTAATGGAGGGCACCAAAAGTTAATATAGGTACCAACGTGGTTTTATGACTGATGATCACACTCAAGTCCATGCATTTGCTTAGGTGCTGAAATCTGTCAAATGGGTGTAAACATAATTCTATCACTTAAGGTCATAAGCAGCTCGTTTTAAATATGGGAGAACTGGAAACAAGATCATCTATTATAGTATGCATGAAAAATGAATGAACAGCAGGGTTCAAGCAGAACCAATCAATAGTACATGTTTGATAAATAGAAAGACTGCTTAAATATAATCTATTTAAACCCTTTTGGTTCCTTCTTTGAGAAACCCAAGTGAAAGCTGATAGTACAAGATAACACCAAAATTGAAAAGACAGGACAGAAGATGAAATAAATCAAAAGGGGAGCATTGAATGCAGTCGGGCTTTGGGTGTAGAATCTTGTAGATCAAAGGAGAATGTGGTAGTGAATGAATTTGCAGAGTTTTAAGATCCTGGGACGTGTTGCAGTATAAGACTTTCTTGGTTGGTTGGATGCTTGACATTGGGAAACCTAATGCAAGGTTTGAGTTTTATCCAGGCTATTGAAAGCCTGCAAATGGTGTGATTTTGATTGAATATATATTCTGTATACACAATGTTAAACAATCAGGACAAATGCCACATTCTGTTGCAAGTTTCTTGTTGCTTGTCAAATTTGGACCATTTTGCTATTGACTTCCAGGGTTTTCCAGCTCTGACAACCCTACAGGTCACATTAGTAAATCAAGCTAGCTAATCAAATAACAAATGTGCGTTGCAGTATTGCACAACTGGGCCTGTAATTTTGGGTTACCAAGTACGATACTTGCGGTGTTTCCGAATTTGTATTACACCAAGTTGGTTGTCTTGAATTTAACTCAGGCACAGAGGTGGAGGAAGAAACTATGTGGAGATTTCCAGTGGACAGGAACACAACAGAATAAATAATCATTGATAAGTAGAAGAATTAAGAGTTAAGAGTTAATTAAGAGTTCTGATTTTGCACAAGTGAAGGTTGCATGAGAAAATGTGGCAAGGAGAGATCACAAATATGAAGATGAAATAAGACCATGAAGAGACTTGAGAGACAAGGGAGAGAAATTTGAAGTTGACATTGGTGAATAGAAAGCCAAAGGAATTTCAGAGATGTGAGGTGACAATTGCTGTGTGGGATTGAAGCTTTCAGAATACTAAAGTAATGAGGCCAGCTCAGAGGTCAGCTTGGATAAGGAAGGACCGGGACACCAGCGAGTGGAGGCAAAAGAAAGGAGTTTCAGTAACTGAGCTGATGTCAGGAGAAAGCAGAGTATGGGGCTGAGTGGTATGTTAAGATTCTGCTTATCCTGATTCAAAACTACATTTGAGCTGTTAGGGTAAATATCAAAAGGTATGAAAGTCCTGATGTCGTCAGCAGAGGGATAGCACATCAGGAATGCAATTTGCTACTGTGTCAATCACCTTATAAGAAAATTAAGAATTAAGTTATAACTGAGTTAATGTTAAGACAAACACGGTGAAATGCAGCTCCTGCTCTCCCTACCTGCCACCATCTCTACCTTCTCTCGATATCTAGTCCAAGTGATTTCATACCTTTAAAGCCTAGACACAACAGTTACTCTTCTAAGAAGGGGACATGGCTTTGCTGGAAAGCTCCCACTTTAGATATGCCCTGTGTTTGAAATGTAGAGCTCTGAGACAGGGTAAACGAAAAGGAACAGAATAGCAATGAGTGTGTTTGCCAATCCTAGAAAAATTTGGGACAGTGTGAACCTGCCAACAAGTAATTGTACAAATTGGCCATAGGGTGGTGCTGTATCTTTTACCTGCAAGTAGTAGTAAAAACTAGGCAAAAAGTTTGATGCTAGGAATCATTTTACGCTGGAAGAATTTCTTCTAAAGTTTATTTACCTAAACAGATTTTGAAACAGTGTGGTCAATATACTGTTTGCTTCGCTGTTGCTCTGGGTGTTCAAACACTGATAGAAGAACCTATGTCCAATCGGCAAAGCGGGACATTGTGGTAATGACGGGACTAAGAATCCAGGATTGTGTCTTCTGGGGATATGGGATTGAGACATGGAAGGATGTGGAATTTAAAATCATACAATAAATAAAACAGGAATTATAAACTTAGCAGGTCTGGCAGCATCTG